>NW_026592481.1:4236334-4255162 GCF_907164565.1 Psammomys obesus | reverse complement strand
CTTTCTTTCCTTCCTTTCTTTCCTTCCTTCCTTTCCTTCCTTCCTTTCCTTCCTTCCTTTCCTTCCTTCCTTTCCTTCCTTCCTTTCCTTCCTTCCTTTCCTTCCTTCCTTTCCTTCCTTCCTTCCTTCCTTCCTTTCTTTCTTTCTTTCTTTCTTTCTTTCTTTCTTTCTTTCTTCCTTTCTTTCTCTCTCTCTCTCTCTCTTTTTCTTTCTCTCTTTTGAGACAGGGTTTCTCTGTGTAACCTTAGCTGTCCTGGATTCTCTTTGTAGACCAATCTGACCTTCAACACAGATGCTTAATTCACCTTGAATATCTACTGGTGGGTGTGACCAGAAAACTCTTTTCTTAGTAGATACTGTTAAAAAATAAAGTTTTTACTTAAAAATGTGGTGAGCTTAATATTGTCCTTTTATGGATTTCTCTTATTGACATTCTCATTGAACACTTATATATTTCTTTTCAATTGTAGATTTTAGTATTTCTCTGACAGAACCAAGGGGGTATAGGAGGTTAGAAAGATGGCAAATAATACTCTTTAGAAATCTTTATTTTCTTAAACTTTGGACTTGTGAATAACACTAAAAGTAACCCCAGCAGTATGACGTAAAATGGCCAACATGTTTCCTACAGCTTTCTACCTTTTGTAGTTCTGGCTCATTACCCAAGCAGCATCACTAATGTCCTGAAGGTTGTCTTTTTATATCATTTTATAAACTGCTAGGCCTCTTTCTATCTGAAATCTGAGAGATTTAATTCCAGATGTAGCAGACTTGCTTTGCTTACTTGAAAAGTTTTTCTCTTTCTGTAAATGATTTGTCATTACAATAACAGTGAACACATTCATTAGTTGAAGGAAAGTCACCTCTCTATAAGTGTATCCAATGAAGATATGGTTTGTATAAAGAAGCCTTGTTGACAGTTGTTTTTTTTTTTTTTTAAAGGTGTTGACTTACTGAATAACTTTGCTGTTAACATACAGGAGCCAAGAGCAATGAAAAATTCCCATGTCTTTAAATTCCACAACCTTGGCATACTTCATAATGGACAAAGTTCAAGGTATTCATGGCTTCCCTGACTTAAAAATTAAAAAAAAAAAAACTGAAAAAATCAAATCATACAAAGTAGCATTATTATATTCTGAATACTCTTTTCAAAAGTTCCTATTAACTGATTTTTCATAATTTCCTTAAAAAGTCGACTATTAAAATGTGGTCTCTCAAGAGCTCAGTCTTTCAAAATAAAGCAGCACAACTACTTTCCTTTGTACACTGGCCTGAGGAATTTAACATGCTTCACAACAATGCTCTGATTAGTGAGGTGCCTTTCTAAGTCAGTGCCTAGAGCAAGAGAATGCAAACTAGCCAACAGGGGACCTGTGTGCCAAAGCCAACCCTCTGATTGTTTCTTGTGACTCCCAAGCTTAGAATGAATCTCACATTTTTAAAAGTGGAATTTTAATACTTTTCTGACAAACAAAAATCACACAGACTTAAAATTTCAGTGTCCATAAATAAAACTTCTCTGGGAACACCGTGGTTATGTAATTTATGGTTGAAGTAAGGAATCTGACCAAACTGAAAGTTCCCAAATTATTATCTGGCTCTTTGTGCACAAAGGTACTGACCCCAGCCTGGATTCATGTGGCATGAGAATGGTGCAAACAGCTTCACACTTTGTTCACTGATGTTACAGGGTTGTTTATAGATCTGGGAAATGACAGGGCCCTGATTTGAACACTACTCTTGTCAAACGCACACACATATGCATGCATATAAGCATGCACACACACGTGCTCACACACACACACACACGTGCACACACATTTACATTTGTATTCACTTATAAATATTTCAAGTATTTGGAATGAGAAAGAAGAAAGTGACCTCCATTTCCTATATTTGTGAGGCTATTTGGCTTATGAGAGGAACAGAACACAAATATTTTAATTTGGGACAAAAATTTGAGGGAGAGTGAAATAACTCTGAAGACTGGTAAGCTGAGTTTAGTCCTAACAACACACATAAAGGTGGAAAAAGAGAATCAACTCGCTGATACCCTCTGTCTTCTATATGCATGTACATACAGGTGTTCCCTCCCCACACATACACATCATGCACCCACACAGACACAGATAATAAAATACAACTTTTAAAATTTGAAACACTTAAACAAGTGATCCTAAATAAGTATGCATGTATGTCTGTGTGAGGGTGCCAGATACCGTGGAACTGGAGTTACAGACAGTTGTGAGCTGCCATGTAGGTGCTGCGTGTTTGGGGGTTTGTTTGTTTGTTTGTTTGCTTGCTTTTGTTTCTTTGTTTTGCTTTTTACGGGCACAGCGTGGAATAGCCATAACCAAAATCTGATTCTAGAATATATTTATCACGTCATTAATAATTGGTCTATATTCCCTTTCACTCCAGCCCCTGGCAACCACTAAACTTTCTGTCTCCATGAATATGCTTCCTCTGGACAGTTCATAAAAATGGCGTTGTATAATACGTGATTGCCTTCTCTCACTTAGCTGAATATTCTTAAAACCTCTAAACTTTTCACAAATCTCCAGTTTGGATCTAAGTTACTGATGAAGCCATCATTGAAAATGTAATTGATTGCATACTTTCCTTAGGGTTTTACAAAATGCTTTCTAATAAAAAAAAAAAAACCCACGGATGACTGAGTCTCACCATGCTACCTGGGGCATTCACTAGGCCACCACATGTTGATTGCATCAATTGCCCAACAGGTATTTATAGGCTATATGACAAATATGGCCCAGGATAGGGAACAAAATATGCCTGAGTTTCTAGTCTAAGCTCTTTATAATCTTTCTTTTTATTTAGATACTAGCTTATACTGTACATGCATTCTTTGCTATGCCTTGAGGGACTCTGATGTGATTTAACACTGTCTGGGGCTTTGGAAAATGAATACAGTTTCAATGATAATTTTTCTACTACACAGAAGTATCATTTTCCCCAAAGAATCAATATAGTACATTTAAAAAATTTACCTTCAGTACACTTAATGTTGTACACATGAAACAGACAGGTAAATTGAAGAAGATTCCTACCATCCATTATACTGGGCTTCTAAGACACTGAGTCACTGAAGAAAATTCTCAAACTATTGAAGTCTTTTCACATTTTCTCTACTAGCATCTTATGGACATGCTGATTGCCTGTCAGGTTGAGCTGCAGTCTTTTCAGGAGAGAATGCTAGTTGCTGATATGAACTCAGCAAATCAACACCAGTTTGTAAGAAGATTTGCAACACTCAAAGGTCATCTATAATCAGCCTTCTGTATTCCTGGGCTCAGCAGCTTCAGAATCAACCAATGATGTATTGCAAATACTTGAAAAAAATTACATATGTAATGAACATGTACAGGTGTTAGAAAAATCTCAATTTTCTAAATATGAGAGTAAAACAACTCTTTGCATTTATATTGTACTCCATATTACAAGTAATCTAGAGGTAATGTAATGCACATTAAATAGCATATGCTATGTCATTTTATATATAGGCAGTGAGTACCTATGGATTGAAGTGTTGGCAAGAGTCCTGGAACCAATCTCATGCATATATACTGAGAGTGACTACAAGAGTTCTTTAACATACTAAAATAGAAAAAGGGAAGGAAACACCAGTACAGTTAAAGGTCAAGGTGACATTATCAGGCATATTCTATGAATGAAATTATCCTTGTACAATAGACAATTTGACAAGCAATACTAGAAATTATAGGAATGCTATTTGGAGTTATAGCAACCCTTTCTATAAGCTCTAAAACAAATGAGCCTTTTAGTTTGTAGGCAGCATAAAACTCTATTGTAGCAAAAGAAACTGTGTACTATGATGCTAGAACACAGATTTTTTAAAATAAAATTTTTTTATTACAGTTTATTCACTTTGTATCCCAGCTGTAGCCCCACCGTCATCCCCTCCCAATCCCGGCCTCCCTCCCTTCCTCATCTCTTCCCATGCCTCTTCCCCAGTCCACTGATAGGGGAGGTCTTCCTCCCCTTCCATCAGACCCTAGCCTATCAGGTCTCATCAGGAATGTCTTTCATAGTCTTCCTCTGTGGCTTGGTCAGGCTGCTCGTCCCTCAGGGGTAGGTGATCAAAGAGCCAACCACTGAGTTCATATAAGAGACAGCACCTGCTCCCCTTATTAGGGAGTTCATTTGGAGACTGAGCTGCCACAGGCTGCCTCTGTGCAGGGGGTCCAGGTTATCTCCATAAATGGTCCTCAGTTGGATTATCAGTCTTAGAAAAGATCCCTAGTCTCAGCTTTTTTGGTTGTGTTGTTCTCCTTGTGGAGCTCCAGACCCTTCCAGGTCTTTCTATCTCCTCCTTCTTTCATAATATTCCCTGCACTCTTCCCAAAGTTTGGCTATGAGTCTCAGCATCTTCTTTAATACCCTGCTGGGTCGCCATTCATTTTTAAAGTCCTGGAAAGATCAGGGATACAAGGCACTTACCTAAACATAGTAAACACAGTATACAGCAAGCCTATAGCCAACATCAAATTCAAGGAAGAGAAACTTAAATCAATCCCACTGAAATCAGGGACAAGGCAAGGCTGTCCACTCTCTTCTTATCTCTTCAGCATATAGAGCAGTAAGACAAATAAAGGAGATCAAGGGGAATCAGTTTGGAAAGGAAGAAGTCAAAATATCACCATTTGCAGATGATAAGATAGTTTACCTGAGTGACCCCAAAAATTCTATCAGGGTACTCCTACAGCTGATAAACACCTTCAGCAAAGTGGCTGGATACAAAATTAACTCAAAAAAAATCAGTAGCCCTCTTGTATACAAAAGACAAAAGAGTTGAAAAAAATTAGGGAAATAACACCCTTCACAATGGCCACAAATGACATAAATTACCTTGGTGTAATGCTAACCAAGCAAGTCAAAGACTTGTATGAAAAATACTTCAAGTCTCTGAAGAAAGAAATAGAAGAAGTTATCAGAAATTGGAAAGATCTCCCATGCTCATGGCTTGTCAGGACTAACATAGTAAAAATGGCCATCTTACCAAAAGCAATCTACAGATTCAATGCAATTCCCATCAAATTAGCAACACAATGCTTTACAGACCTTGATAGAACACATATTTTAAGTGAAGGAAGATGTCTAAAGTTATAATTAAATTATATGATGAACACCTGTATCAGTTCTTTTAAGAAGGATCAATTAAATGTATGCAAATACTTTGTATTCTCACTGTAAAAGTAAAAGTCTTCTGTATAATTCTGTAAATGAAAAAGGATCATTTTTAATACTTCAGTAAATATTAAATGTCTTCTTCCAAGACTTTTCATGTTCGTAAATGGATTAAAAGCATTTTCAAGATATTTTGAGTATTATTTGTCATGCTATGCAATTAATAAATTTATAACTGTATTCTCTTATGAGGGTCAGCCTGTGTTTCAGTATATTTTTGCTGGTAATTTTTTTATTAAATTCATACATTCCCAAGAGGCTTGGTTATATTGAACTGTCACTTAAGCTTCGTTGGCTGGGATCACAAACAAATGAACACTTCAAGGCACACCTTTATCTTGAAATAGCAAGACTTTTGGGTAGTTTATAAATCTCTATTTCTAAGAAAGAAAGGCTTCATTTTTCATTGGTTTAGCTTTCCTCGGGGATTTATATTACAATACAACACCATGGCATATTTCTCAAGCACAGCCACAGACAGCAGTAAATCAATGATAACAACTGTCAGAATCTTTGAGCACACTGTAAATATGAATAGACTGTTACTGAAAAAAATGAGAGGAGAATGAGAAAGCAAAAGCAAATTTTAAATTTACAAACAAGGTATTGTGATGCAGCTAAAGGGTAGAGCACATGCTTAGTATGCACAAGGTCCTGAGTTTAATATCCAGCACCAAAAGACAACAAATCAATTTATAATAAGAATTTTTTAATAGGGGATGATAATTTACTATTAAACAGGTGATTTTTTAATATGCATATAAATATAAGATACTTTTTAATTCTAATTTCAATAAGACATACTACCTGTAGTATTTCAATCAATAACTACTTTCATCCTATTTCAATTCTAAAATAGAAAATGTTTTTCTTATATTAAAATATGTTACTTACAAAATATATTAGCTTTACCCTATTAAAATGTATTATTTTATATATTATATTATAATAATAAAAATAAAATTTAAATTTTAAGACACTATCATATTTTTATCTTGACTATTTTGCAGGGTTTTTTCCTAATTTTTTATTAGCAGATCTGAAGATAAGCACTTACACTTATATCAAATAAAGATACAAGAATTGTCCCACCTTCTCCACAAAATTCTCTGTGCTTATATGGGTATAGCCTACTGAAGTATTTTGCTGCTTATATGGTTATTGAAAGAACTATAATATTCAACATATTACCAAAAGAAAGTACATAAATTTATGTTAGTATTAAGATTTCTTCTTGATTTATCTATGTTAAATTGGTATTACAAAGCATATGCTTAAGTGCTTGAATAAAAATGAAGGTTATCATATTAAGGGAATTAGGTCAGACTCAGAAAATATAGCATGTTTTCTCCCATTTGTGGATCTTATATTTTACACTGATATGTAAAAACAGTATATATAATATGAAAGTGGAATGAAAACCGTCTAAGGGAATTAAGAGGAGGGAGGTAAAAAGAAAGAGGAGAGGAGGAAAATAGTCAAAGAAAACTTTGTACTTCTCTGAAAATGTCCTTATGAAACCTAGTAGCATATCCCATAATTATATAAGGAAAAAGATCAATAAGGAAAAAAAAACCTATTTTCCTTATATAACAACTAATATGCTGTTATAATGTGCAAAACATTTTCAAAACTTTTAAAGATGCTGATAGCAGTCAGAAACATGGCAACTTGAAGCTAGAGACTATCCCTTTCTTCTAGTTATAAGGAGGCTTCATAAAGCAGTGCTATTTATTGATCCTCAGTTGATATTTGACAATGTCTTGAGACATTTTTAATTGTTATACTTGGGTGATCAGAGTAAAATTGACATTTATTGAGTTAATGCCAACATTGCGGATAAATATCCTACAATATAGAAAACCACCACAAAACATAATTAAAACTCAAGTGAAAACAGTCCTGAAGTTGAGCACCCCTGACCATGAAGAATCTAGATTAGATGCTAAAACATATTATAGATTCAAGCCAAAAAGAATTAAAGAGTTTTGAGAGTAAACATACATCTATACCTATATCAGCAAGGAAGATGGATTGTGGCCCTATTCAAATAAAGCAAATCCAAAAGTAGATAAATGTATTGGAAGGGAGATTTTAATGTCTTAAAATTTTTCACAGATGTGTAATGTGCCTATTTCCCAGAGGGAATATGGATACACATGGGATTGGGTATCTGCTCTGCCTATCTGAGCAAGTATCAATTCCTTACATTTGTGAGAGTATAACTGAAGGACAATTTAGTGCTTAAAAGTTATGTATTGTACAACACAATTTCCCTTTTGTTCTCATTACATTAGCCACAACTGACAGTATCTGACAATACCAGGTATTTTGGACAATTCAGTCATACAATAGGCCCAATTTGGGTGTTGGCATTTTACCAGAGAGGATTTGAATTCACACCTATATTGTACTATAAACTATCTTCTTCATCTTTTGGAATGCAATACAAATGAAATATCACTAATAATACTGAAATGTCTAAAATCTAAGTGGGGGGAGGGGGAATCCAAATGTTAGGATCATAAGAAACTGGATCATAAATGTACGAATGCAGAACTGTTCAGCCACTGTGGAGTAGTGTGGCCATTTGCTACATACCTGTCAACAGCCTTCCTGGGCATTTATGCCAAAGAAATGGCATGTTGTGGTCATATAGAATCTTGTACATAAAGATTCTTAGCAGTTTTATCACCAATCTAGAAGCAACACTAATGTCTATGAACAGAGTGAACGGTCAAACTCTGAGACATCTATCCTATCAGATATTAGACAGTAACAGAAAGGAAAAGAAAATAATGGATACTTGTAATAAACTGGATGAAGCACCAGAGAACCATGTGGAGTGAAACAAAGGTCAGCCTCAAAAAAATTCATCCTGCAATCATGCTTACATCATATTCTTAGGGAAATAAAGTTATAGAGATGGATGGCTGGGAAAATATTGCGGTAATGAAGCACCTGCTTGGAGTGCAAATGGGTCTTGGTTCAGTTCCCAACACTGCAATAATAAGAGTAGTAGTAACAGTAGTAATAGAGGTGGAAAACAGGCTAGTAATTGCCAAAGAGGAGGAGAACAAAGAGAGTTGAATGATGGGTTCAGGAGACCTTCCCTTAAGCTATTTCCTTTTTTCCCAAACATTGTATTCATGTATGATTATTCAAATAAGAAACAAACAAACAACAAAACCAAAGTAAAGCCAGGAGTGGCACACCATACTTATATTCCCCCAACCCTCCATCATTCAGAAGTCAAAGACAGAAGGATTCCAAGCTTGAAGATGACCTGGCTCACAAGTTTAAGGCCACGCTATATTCTGTGAGCTCCTAGGTAATGAGAGTCCAGCAAAATGGTTTATGACAATTGTTTTCCACCAAAAAAGACACTGGCTTTAATGTGTATCACAATCAACCTTCCTCTGGTTACTGTGCCTTTTCGTAATTATTTTCCCATAACTTGTTTATCACATATCCACTGTTAGTTGTTTTTGCTAAAAATTGATATTATGCCACTTACTTTCTTGATTATTTCATTCCTAAGTTTTACACACATACACTCACACACAGAGAAAGAGAGGGAGAGAGAGAGATAAGGTACATGTTCACAAATTTGTGCTTCTCTCCTAGTTAATACATCTTTTACAATGGGAAATCCAGCCAAGAACCTTGAAGAGCAGTAAGAAATAATCTTTCCATTCCTGACACTTTGTGGAACTTACAGGTGAGGAGATGCAATATATGAAATTCATGCTACTTGTCAATAACAAATTTCTTTGTCTCAGAGATAAGAATCTCGTGTCATCTGACAACATAGTAGAAACATTGGTAGTATAGCTTATTAATGGAGATGTATGGTAAAATCTCAGATCCTTTGAGGTTCTTGACAACTACCCCTCTACAATTTGACATATATTTATTTGACACATATTTCCATAAATACTCTGTACCAGGTGCTATAAGTAGTGAGAAAATATTAACTCAGTCTTCATCAAAGTTTTATGATATAAGTGCTCTGTTTATTATTCCCAACCTACTAAGGAGGTAAATACAATCATATATTATTAAGTAAAGGGATAATCAATAATATAACATAGTAAGTACATGCATATATCCTTAAACATTATATGATTCCCATTATTATAAGAATAAGCAAGCCAGTTGTAGTGACAAGATCCTGAAATCCAGCACTCAGGAAGCTGAGACAAAAGGACTGAGTTGTAAGCCAGCCTTAACTACATAACAAGAATTCAGAATAAGCAAAATAATAATCATGTATTGAAAACTCAGAGTCATATATGTATTCTCTAGTTCTTCTTTACATATAGAACTATTCATTTTTTTTAATTTTCTTTTTTCTTCAGTTTATTTACTTTACATCTCAAGGGTACCCCCTGCCTCTTCTCCTCCCAGGCCTGCATCCCCAACTTCTCTCATCCCCACGCCTTTCCCCCCAGAAAACTGGAGTCCCCCATATCAACCCTCCCCAGCACATCAAGTCACATCAGAACTGAGCATATCCTCCTCCCCTGAGGTCAAGCAAGGCAGCGCTACCAGGGAGAAGGTATCACTAGTCTTTAAAATGGCTGATAGGAGGCTGAAGGAATGCTTTGATAGGTAAAGCAATTGCTATGCAATCCCAGCACTCAGGAAGTAAATATAGGGGATCTTAAATGCTGGATAGCTAGACCAGCTGCATTTTAATAAATGGTGTACTCTGATACTTGGTATTTGAAAAAAGGGTGGAGAACTTTTTAAAAGAATTAATATTTTCAAGGTCAGGTCGTGATGGTACACGCTTTTATTCCAGCACTTGGGAGGTAGAGGCAGAAGGATCTCTGTTAGTTATGCGTCAGCCTAACTTACGGAGGTAGTTTCAGAACAGCAAGTACTGCTACATGGAAACACCCTGTCTCAAAAAAAAAAAAAAAAAACAAAAAACAAAATGAACGAATGAATAAAAATAACTTTTTTCACCCCAAAGGAACTTAATTTCTTTTTTTAATAAAAGGAGGACGGGAAACTAGTATCTTTTCCTTACATTCAAAAATTTGTTTTTAAAGAGAATTTTCTTTTTTTATTAAATTTATTTATTCACTTTGTATACCAGCTGTAGCCCCCTCCCACATTCCCTGCTAATCACACCCTCCCTCCCTCATCTCCTCCCATGCCCCTCTCCAAGTCCACTGATAGGGGAGGTGCTCCTCCCCTTCCATCTGACCCTAGTCTATCAGGTCTCATCAGGACTGGCTGCAATGTCCTCCTCTGTGGCCTGGAAAGGCTGCTCCCCCCTCGGGGGGGGGGGGTGTCAAAGAGCCTACCACTGAGATCATGTGAGATACAGTCCCTGTTCTCCTGACCAGGAAACTGACTTGAATACTGAGCTACCATGGGCTACATCTGAGCAGGGTTCTAGGTTATATCCATGAATGGTCCTTGGTTGAAATATCAGTCTCAGAAAAGACCCCTGTGCCCTGATATTTTGGTTCTGTTTTTCTCCTGTGGAGCTCCTGTCCTCTCCAATTCCCACTATCTCCCCCTTCTTTCATAGGATTCCCTGCACTCTACCCAAAGTTTGGTTAAGTGTCTCAGCATCTGCTTTGATACACTGCTGGGTAGTCTTTCAGAGGCCCTCTGTGATAGGCTCCTGTCCTGTTCCCTGTTTTCTCCTTGTTCCAATATGCATACCATTTGTCTTTCTGAGTGAGGATTGATCATCTCACCCAAGGTTCTCTTTATTGCTTAGCTTCTTTAGGTGTACAGATTTTAGTATGATTATCCTATATTATATGTCTAATATCCACTAATAAGTGAGTATATACCATGTGTATCTTTCTGCTTCTGGAATACCTCACTCAGGACGATCTTTTCTAGGTCCTGCCATTTGCCTGCAAATTTCAAGATTTCTTTGTTTTTAATTGCTGAGTAGTATTCCATTGTGTAAATGTACCACAATTTCTGTACCCATTCCTCCACTGAGGGACATCTGGGTTGTTCCCAAGTTCTGGCTATTATGAATAAAGCTGCTACAAACATGGTTGAGCAAATGTCCTTGTGTACTGAAGCATATTTTGGATATATGCCTCGGAGTGGTATAGCAGGGTCTTGAGGAAGCACTATTCCTAATAAACAAACAAATAAATAAAAATTTAAAAAAGAAAGAAAAAGAACTAATGTTTTCTTAAAGATGGTAATTTAAGTGGAGCCTCTTTAAAAATACCTTGAAACCTGCCACAGAGGGCCTCTGAAAGCTTCTGCAGTATAGACTGTCAAAGCAGAGGCTGAGCCTGATGGCCAACTGATGGGCAGAGTGAATGGAATTCTATATAAGAAGTGGGAAATAGTAAGAGCTGGAGGGGATGGGAACTCCACAAGGAGAGCAACAGAACAAGATAATTTGAACACAGGGAACTTCCCAGAAAATCATACTCCAACCAAGGACTATTCGTGGAGATGACCTGGAACCCCTGCACAGGTGTAGCCCATGGCAGTTCAGTGTCCAAGTGGGTTACATAGTAATGGGAAGAGGGACTGCCTCTGACATAATCTGATTGGCCTGCTCGTTGATCACTTCCCCCTGAGGGGGAAGCAGCCTTATCAGGCCACAGTAGAGGACAATGCAGCCACTTTTGATGAGAACTGATAGACTAAGATCAGAAAGAAGAGGAGAACCTCCCCTATCAGTGGACCTGGGGAGTGGCATGCATGCAGAAAAGGGAGGGAGGGTGGGGTCGGGAGGGGAGGAGGGAGGATCTTATGGGGGGATACAAAATGAATAAAGTGTAATTAATAAAAAATTAAAAAAATTAAAAATGGCTCTAATTCTAACAAACAGTACTAGCAATATGAGCACCTTGTGGGTATTAGGCCTCTAGAAATGAGATTTTAACACTTTGGAGGTTATTTGTACTTTATAAAGATGAGTTTCTTAGCTTGGATTGAGAGTGAAAGAGGAAGAGGAATTGTTTGGTGATGGTAAGGGGAGGTCTATCACTCACATATTCATGTAAACTCTTTCAGCTTCCATTCACACAAAATTGTTGGAAACAGTTACATTTTATGGGACTCACTTTTGCAGCCAAAAGGATACATTCATTATTCTGGCAAAGTATAAGCTTAGAAGTCTTTTTTAAGAACAGTCCTAAATCAGCATTGGTGACAAACACTTGTAATCTCAACACTTGAGATGGTAAGACAAGAGAATCAGGAGTTTAAGGACATTTTCAGCTACATAATAAGTTAAAGGCTAGCCTAGGATATATGAAACCCTCTCTCAAAATAAACAAACAAAAGAACAAAAATTAAAAAAAAAAAACTATCCAAAACAACAAACATTGCACAAGAAACACAAATCAGATCCTCTGGAGGTATCTCCGTCCCTGATCTCAAGCTGTACTACAGAGCAATAATAATAAAAACTGCTTGGTACTGGCATAGAAACAAAAGTAGATCAATGGAAATGAATAGAAGACCCAGAAATAAGCCCACACACCTATGAATACTTAATTTTTGACAAAGAAGCCAAAACCATTCAATGGAAAAAAGACAGCATCTTCAACAAATGGTGCTGGTCCAACTGGATGTCTACATGCAGAAAAATGAGAATAGATCCGTATTTATCACCCTGTACAAAACTAAAGTCCAAGTGGATCAAAAACCTTAATATAAAACCAGATACTCTAAATCGGTTAGAAGAAAGAGTGGGGAAGAGCCTAGAACTCATTGGCACAGGCGACAACTTCCTGAACAGAACACCATCAGCACAGGCCCTAAGAGCAACAAATCAAAACATCTTTTAAGCATGCAAAAATGCTCAGCATCCCTCAGGAGGGGATATACAAAGATACCCAGAAATTCTGTTCATCAAGCATCCAGAACACAAGCTAGACTTTGTGTTACATCAGGGTGTATTTGTCATCAACTCTGGCTAAGCCAATTTATTGATTTACATAAGCCCATTCACCCTTTCACTCAGAAAAGCCATTTCTTCTGATCTATTAGTCAGCTATATCTTCTTAAAACACAGTGATGAACATAAGTCTTTTCCATACACACTATTTTAATGGCAAAAGACTAGAAGCTACCCATGTGACCAAAGTAAAGTCTGTTATGATACAATGTTGGAATGTAATGGCAGGATATCAGAATGCAATGCTGTGTGGCTGTTTAAAGAAGAGGGCACTCTCTTTGTACCATTATGGAAAGCACTCCAGGACATATCATGAAATATGTGTGGGTATGCAGAGGACCACACAGAAAATGTCACAATGTAAGATGAGGGAAATACACTTCCATGTGCCTTCAACCATGATAAAATTTGGAATAGAAATGGATGTCGCCATAAGAGACACACAGTATGCTATAGCTTGTAACTTTTGCCAGCTTAAGGTTGATAATGTTCATGTATTCATTAGAAACTTAAGAAGATCTCTAAAGACGTTTGTCTTTGCGAGAAAGATCAGAAACAAAATACAATACTCAGACTTGACTATTTCAAACAATGTTTAAAGCATTCCCCTCCCACCCTGAGATAACATAGTTAGGACTGAAGCCTATCCCAATTGCTTACAAACTGTTTCTTTAAATTATTCCATCCATGCTAATCAGCTATTTACCTTGCTAAAATTCAGATGGTTATACCTTTTAGGGGACACTCCTTTATGTTTTCTGAATTCAGGCAGAGAGGATTTATAAAGGAGCAGCAAAGAGTCTTAGAGCATTCAGAGCCTTAATTAGAAAACAAGAGCAAATGGTAACTTTTTTTTTTTTTTTTTTTTTGCGGAAGAACCACAACTTTGTATTCTTATGTGTTATTGCCTGATTGAATTTATTAATAAGGAATTTGAAAACATGTGGATCAAAAAACTGTTTAGGGTCTTTTGGTAGCAAACTATACTTGTAAATCTGATGTAAGTTGATCACTAGAAGAACTCTCACTCTTTGAAGATTAGAATTCATAAATATATGAAAATTAAATGACTCTTTTCTCTAATGATAGAAAGTATTAAATGGCTAGAAAAAATGTGTTTGAAATCAACCAAGGAAGCAATTCATTTTGAAGTATATTCAGTAAAAATTTTAAATAAGAAAAATATGTCAAGTCAGTTTCTACTGGATGTACAAGCAAAGAAGAAGCATGAAAAGGGCAAATTGAAGAATGCTGGACTGGGAAATGTCCTTTCTACATTGTTTTACTTTTTGTCAACTATAGCAGTCCTGGACACCGTAATTTATTCTGTCTCCACAGGACAAAGCAAAGAAGACTACAACTAGCAGAAAAGTGGACATTTTCTTAGATCTTTCAAGAGGGTAATGGCTATGGAACAGGCAGAAATGAATGTCTCTGGAGATGTGTTAGATTGCTTTCTTAATACATGAAATCCTCTCTCTGTGTCTCCCACAAGTCTCATTTTCAAAAGAAAATGCAGTTCAATAAGGATTAGTTTGGCTCTTGGAAGGTCAGAACTAAATATACAAAACTAATAACACGACCCTGAAATAAACAAAAATGTGAAATTGCTCATCCGATGGGATGATGTAACTATTACTGACATAATTTCCACACAGAAAAGCAAAACTAGGTCAAAGCATGTTGGCCTAACATAATAAGCATTTTTGCTTCCAGATTTTTACCATGTAGGCTATGTCTGCAGGCATTATTGTCTTCTGTTATCAATGTTCTGGGCTGTCACAAACAATTCATATCTTATCACTCTTTGTTAGCTAAACTAAAACAATGTAGTGTACATTCAAACTATTCAGTTCTGATGGCTTATATGTTAGAGAGGGGAGAAATATTTAGAAAGCATCTCCTTCTGAAGCAAGGATTAAGCAGTAAATATTATTTTATAGTCTATTATCATGTGATAGTTGGCTATAATCTATTCAGATGGCTATAATCTACTCAGAAAATGAAGACCTTCTCATTAATTATTATGATATATTTTTTTTTGCCTTTTTTCACCCAGTCAGACAGAACTAGCAGTAGCATTAATTTCATTGGAAATTCACTTTCAGCACTGACCACAGAAAAGAATCTCAACTGAAGCACACATCAAATAGCATACTTTGTAAGCTGTCCATTCCTCACCATATGTGCCATAAAAGAACTCACACTTTTTGTCTCCCTTCTTTTTGTTCTATTCCATTTTCCTGCACTTTTACTCCAAAATACAACTGCTTAATTCATTAAAAAAATCATCTCACATCATAAACTTTTCATCTAAACATAGTCCTCCCAGTTTCTAACATCTGACATTTTTGTATTTAATCTAAAATCAGAGCATAGAAGATATACACAAAATTGGCATAAACACCAATTAAAAGACTATTTGACTACTTGGGTTTTTTGGTTTGTTTGAGATGGCCTCACTCTATATGCTAGGTTGACCTGGAACAAGCTATATAGCATGGTCTGACCTTGAACTTATGGCAACCCTCTTGCCCAATCCTTCTAAGTACCAAGATTACAGTGGTGATCTACCAGCCCACCGTAAGTGCTTAGATCTCTAAAAAAGCATTTTCTTATGTTTTGTAATATAATGTTAATTTTGTATTAATGGGTTTCATTAGAACATTTTCATTTTCTTTCTTAGGACATTTTCATATATATATATACACACATACCTATACATATGTATGATTTTTAATCATATTCCCCCATTCTCCTCTTGTCTTCCTTCCATTGCTACTGATACCCTTCTTCCCAACTAGTAAACAGGGCATTTTTGTCAAGATGATGCATTCTTTCCTGACTATTCACAACCAACAACCTGTTCCAATTGTTTAAAAATCTACAGCATATGAAATGATAGCAATGGCTCTGAAAGAAACCAAATTAAACCTTGTGAAAAGGCATGTTAAGGGACACAAAAGAGAATAAAATGGAGAGAATTATTTTTAAGTTCTAGGTGTAAACTTCCTCCTTGGTGTGCCTAAAAAGTTTCTTGAGCTAAATAGTGTCACTGGAGCTGGTGGTGAGATATGGTGTTAACTCTGCCAACCAAGTTTGTCTTGAACTGACTGCATATCACCGGATGACCACAAGTTCCTAACAATTCTTCTGCCACAGCGTTCTAACTGCCAGGGTTACAGACATGAGCCATCCTGGGCCATATGCTAAACTTTCAACCTTGTGTGATGGTACACACCTGTAACCCTTACACTTTCTGGCCTAGGCAGAAGCATAATGAGCCCCAGGCAAGACACAATTATGTAATGAAATATCTAGAAAACAAAAAGTATTGTTTGTTCGTTTTTTTTTTCAATCTACAAGAGCCAAATTTTTAACTATCAATTTAATTTTTTTTTTTACCTTTTTTGTTGTGATTTTTTAAGATGCAGTCCTTCTATGAAACCCAGGCTACTTTCAAGCTCTTGCTCTTCATATGTCAGCCCACTGACTGCCAAAACCACTACAAGTATGCAGCACTAACTTTAACTTAAATAGTAGTTTTTGTTTGAATCCCTAATATATTTCCTACATACTGGATCTTATAGAAATATACAAATTTCTATTATTTGGTGGTGATTTCCATCTCTCTATTGTTTCATCTAGTGATCCATCCAGTTACTATTATGTCAGAAAATGTATATAGAAAATTACAATTATCCACATGTTTTTCTTCCTGCTCAAGAACGATCACCTGCAAAATACATCCAACTGAAGCAGCACTCTAAAATTTGACACATGACAGGAAACGAAGTCTACCAAGTGTACTCTGAAAATATATGAATGCTGCTGTATCTATAAGTCTATAAATGAGTCCATAATTTTAACCAGATCTATCTGAAAGCAGGTCACACTGAGAAGCAGTGAAAACCCTGTATTTTGAATGCTACTCTATTGAATGCAAGTACTACATGCATTCAGCGGAAGATCTTAGCATTTAGAAAGACTCCTTCTGATTCAGGCATGACTGCACACACCTTTAATCCTATCTTTCAGCAAGCAGAGGCAGGGGGATCTCTGTCAGTTTGAGGCCAGCCTGGTCTACAGAGTGCATTTTAGCACAGCCAGGGCCATGCAAAGAGATCTTGTCAATCTCCCATCCCCACTGCAAGAAAAAAAAAAAAAAAAAAAGAAAGGAAAAAATGAAAGAAAAGAACGGGATGTGGAAATACTTCTTTTGTTGCTAAATGAGCATGGCATGCCACTTACCTGGCAAAACAAACTAACTATTCATTTGGCTATGACCTAAAACTTTAAGCTAGTCTCAGCGAGAACAAGCTTAGCAGATTCTATCTTGACAATTTAGTCTTTGTTCAGCTAGAGACTAATCTCACATCAGAATTATTTCTGTGGCCCCATCAAGCTGAGGATAACTAAACTCCTTGGCATGTTCTGGTTTGGGTCTTTGGCAGAACACAACTGAATGGCTAAGCAATCACAAAAATACTTTACTTTTTATATTCATCAACTACTCTTTACTATACCATCGACCTTTCAATCATCTTTCTTCTCCTGAGTCACTCTGACCTCAATATTTTCCATTCTCTTTCCTACTCAGATTTACCTCACATGTTCTCATAAAACACTTGACAACTCTCACTTTGTTTTAGTCCCTGAGTTTGGATCTCAGAGTCCAAGGATACTTAAAATGTGACTCTTGCTCTAAAGTAACTCAGTCCCAAATAGGCATAGTTATGAGTAACTGAAAATAGAATCTCAAATATGAATGTGTAAGACAGTGCCATAGCCATTTCTTCCTGTTTATTCTAATGCAAATAGATACTTCTTAGCATACAAAGAAAGTCCTCATAAAGAACCTGATCCAACACATTCCATCATTCCCTCATACTCCTCCCTTGTGGTTCTCTGGTTGTCATGCATAAAGGCTCTAGTGAGTCCAGAAGTTCAGGCAGGATGCTGAGAAAGGACAAGTGAATAGGTCTATAATAAGGCAGGCATGCCAGCAAATCCTGTCTGACAAGGCATGACATGGTCCCTAAATATTGTCTCCTGAAAGGGAAGTCATGTGTCTTGTAGCTCTAGGCTCTATTCTTTGAAATTCCTAACTGTTTGAATTTCCCCAGTTAAGGATTCATTTTAAGGATTAAAAGACTAAGACAGCTTTAGCATATCTATGAATTCTTACCCAAAATATCCTGAAGACCACTATCCTAAAGAAATAGAGGTGTGGCATGTGTAAAGAGCAGGGGAAGCAGGAAAAGGATGAGATGGCCAATTATGGATTTACTACATGTCATATTAGGCCAGGTGTAGAGATATCCTGAAGGGAGCAGAATATATCAGCACTGAGAGAGAAAAGGGAAAAACTAGTGTAAACTTCTATTTCAAATCTTGCTAAAATTGGTTTGGTATCAACAAGCATGGTGAGTCTCCTGTATTTCCATCTTTTATAATATGCTCATAAAACTCAAAACTTGATCTTGAATTAATCAGATTGAATAGTTTTCAAAATAGTGAGTAGTCTGTGTATGTTCATGAGCATGGGCTGTACACAGGCATGTGCATAAGGGTCATCCTCAGGAACATCCTCAAAAACATCAACCAGCTACTTTAAAAAATAATTTTTATGTATCCTTTCAAATATATATATATATATATATATATATATATATATATATATATATATA
>NW_026592481.1:4110377-4236324 GCF_907164565.1 Psammomys obesus | reverse complement strand
ATATATATATATATATATATATATATATATATATATATATATATATAATGTGTTTGATCATATCCACATTCTTATTTTCCCTTAAATGCCCCGAAGACCCAACCCGATAAGTCCCCCTTTCAAGTTCATGTCCTTGAAAAAAAAATAACAGTAATGTGTTCTATTAGTGTTACCCATGTGCACCTGTATATGGGGCCACCCAATGTAACATGACCAATTTCCAGTGGCTACACTCCAAAGAAAACTAACTTCTTGCCTCAGCATCCATTAATACACAAATAGTTCATTAGCTAAGGGTGGTGCTTTGTGGGCACCTTACATACATGCTGGAATTTGTACTGTCATCTTCTTCCTTTTAGAGTCTTTCATTGGCCTAGGCTTCTCTAATTCATCTAAGATGGATTGCCAGTGTGCCATAAAGACCCTTTACTCTTCCTCCTTGCTGAGAGTACAATAAACTACCACTTCTAGCATTTTTATGCGGGTTCTGGGTATCAAGCTCCTTTGCTTATGCTTGCAAAGCAAATATTTTAGTGACAGAGGCATCTTCACAAATCCTTCAAAGTAGTGTTTCAAAATGTCCATGGCATAATTTCTCACTTGAAAAGGTTGTATTTTCAAACCACAAACTCCAGGAACACACTTAGAGAGGAGAAAGAAATTTGAGTGAGTCTAGATAATGTTTTATAACTGTGCATATCAAACAGTTAGAAGAAAGGATTTTAAAATGTTTTTGCCATAAAGAATTGATAATTCGAAGAGAGGGATAGCTTTAACTTGATTATACAATCTATAGATGCATGGAAACATGATGTGGATCTCATTAGCATGTACAATTTTTATATTTCGTGCATCAATTAAAGATCAAAAAACATGATGTGCAGAAATGTCAGTGAGACCCATTATGTTGCATGCCTACCAAAGAAAAGGGGCTACAATCATGATGTAACATGAATTTAAAAAAAAAAGAAAAAAAGAATGATGTACAAAGAATATATACTTATAAGCTAAAAATTAACTTACAGTAAATAAAAAATATAGCTTAATACATAATAAAATG
This sequence comes from Psammomys obesus, assembly GCF_907164565.1. Taxonomy (NCBI): domain Eukaryota; kingdom Metazoa; phylum Chordata; class Mammalia; order Rodentia; family Muridae; genus Psammomys; species Psammomys obesus. The sequence continues at coordinate 4,235,264 of NW_026592481.1, read as the reverse complement.
GAACATAAAGCATTTATAGAGTTGGGACTCTATCTGAGGTATTTTCTCTGATAAATTAATTTTAACTAAGAAATCATAAATTTCTACAAGTGAACATGGAGGAAAAAATTAACTAAATAGCCAGGCACAGTGATGTATGCCTATAATCCCAGCACTTGGGGAGGCAGAGGTAAGCAGATCTCTGAAGCCAGCCTGGTCTACAAAAGCAAGTCCAGTATAGCAATGGCTACAATAGAGAAATCCTGTCTCAAAACCCCCCAAAATAAATTAATAATAACAATAATAATAACTAAATGTCACAAATAAAGATAATTTCCTCAGTTCCTGCAGGACCCAGGTTCAATTCCTAGCACCCACATGGCAGCTCACAACTGTCTCCATTTCTAAGGGATCTGACACCTTCACAATGATTCACATAAAATAAAATTAAATTAATTATAAAAAAAAAGAAATGAAGAAACTTGATAGTTTTTTATCATACACAGTTGACTGAATATGGAACCTTTAACAGACAGTTATATGCTAAAATCATGATCACTTTCTGCTTTTGCTTTTTGAACTCAGAACTTGCCTTTTAAAACATGAAGGAGATAAGTTTTCAAAATTTTAGTTTTCGATTATTTTCTTTTAGTAAACTCTCCTATAGACATTTGTGGATACCACAATGTTTGACCCCTTTAACACCACTTTCTGGAAGACATTGCAGATTTCAAGGTTGTATCAAAGAATATCTTCATCTAGGGAAAAAAATCTTTTAAATTCAGATGGACATTTAATAGTGTGTCATCTAATTAAAAGAAATGTCTACATCATGCCACTTAACAAGACTCAGTAAGGAACCTAAAACAAAACCCATAAGATGAGTTTACTGGATGAAAGGGGCTGATCATACACCCAAAATCTTCCTTATAAACTTCCCTATATCTACACAGAGATTAAGTTCCAGTTTGACCTGGCTGTGTTTTGCTTTAATCACAGTGTATTTGATATTCACTTCCTTGAATGAACTTGTTTTCATAAAAGATTTTATCACAAGGTTAAAGAATTGCTAATTAATTATTTCATATAAGCAGAGTAATCTCTCTGGCTCTGCTTGGGGATGCCTGCAGTGGTGTCCAAGGCTTGGACTTTCACCATGAAAACTTCAAGTCTGACCCCTGCAGGTAGATAAGTGAAATACACACTCCAGCCAGATCCTGGCTTGGAGTTATGAAAATGTCAACATTAAGTATAACAAAGATACCAACAACCTTGACATATGTTGGACATCTCTTTCATTTTACAATTTGCTCTAGGAGCATAGCAAACAGTTGATTAAAAATAATTTAAATTACGTTTCCCAAATATTCTGATGTAGTTAGTCAAGATATATGTATGTATGTATGTATGTATTTTTTTTCTTATCAAGAGAACTCACGCTGATTTGGATGAACTAGAATACTCAAATCTTGTGGATTAAATATTTGTCTCCATCTTTGCCTAATTAAATAAATTACTCTCTGACTAAATATCCTCCTCCAAACCCCCTCAGGGGCTCAGGTTTCCATAGCTACCTTGGATGTTTATTTACCATACAAGGGATCAAAACCAGTAGACATCCACATGCACATTTAGCCTTAAAACTTACATGAATTCTGTGGATAGCATGAAAATATCAATTAACAAATTTGTTTGAAGCCTATGTGGTCCATAACCAGATAAACTCAGAACATGAACAAACACTAAGGAAAAAAAAAAACAATTAAAAAGTTACTTTGAAATGACCAACAAATATCTGTAAGTTGACAGTAATTCTACAATGATAACATTTCCTAAAAGAAAGGCAGTAGAAAAAAATTAAAATTTTCACACATGCTGATGACGTCAAACTCTTTAAAGCATTTGAAAAAACTGAAAACATCTGTTATAAGGGACCATTTCTCAGATACACATTTAAAATTCCAGTTATAGCATTCTTTTTATTATTAAGTGTTAGAAAACTGCCTGATCCCAATGTTGGGAAAAATGAGATTAAAAATGTCTTCTATACTTTTCAAGGCTTCATTTTCAAAGGAAGGAAGCTATACTGCATATTTAAGACACTATGTGCTGGTAATAGAACAAGAAGAAAAAGAACATTGAAGAAGAGGTCCTGTTTTCATCCCCAAAATGTCTCTTGAGAGCCTAAGCCTATACAGGTAGTCTTTCTGGATGGGTGAATTCCAGACTTGCCTCTGACTTGATGTTTTCTTTTTGCCCTCACTTTACCATTTGTTCAATGAGGATCAAGTTGCTCTTCATTCTCTCCTGGAGATGTGGTTGAGAATAAATAGATCATGTTTGTAAAGGACTTTTTAATCCTCCCAGGAAAGATTACTCCAAGACTTTCATTATTAACCCAGGTGTCCTTGTACATTTTAATTCCAATCTAAAGAATACAAAATAGGCTGATCAAACTGAATCACAGCCTTCTTGGATCAGCAGCATCTTAATCTCACAAAAATTTGGCAGCTGTGAGACCTAGAAACTAAAAGGAAAGCCATTTCAGTAAAAAGAAAGCCATTTCAGTTTCTTAGAGTATTTTTCTAAAGTTATTGGGATGCTAAAAACATGAAATATATCTGTTAAGAAATTTTTTCTGGAGGCAAAAATCTATTTTTTTTCCAACTTGAGAATGAAATATTTGTTCTTAGTCTGTGGTGAGACAATGAATGTGACTTGCTATCTGGGGAGGATATTTGTAGTTGTGGGAATGCCATGAGCAAACGTGTTGTTTTTGGCTGGGCTTCTATAACAGGTGGCCATGCCTTTCCTTATGCCTGGAAACGTAGCAAATTCTTTCTCAAAGACGGTTCCGAAAAGTTTTCCATTTATGATCAAAGTGCAATTACAATTACTTCCTGACAAAGGCAAGTCAAGTTTATGGTTTTTTTTTTTCTTTTTTGTCTCATTTAATGTGGCCTTACTCTATAAGAATTCTGACCTACAGTGTACTTCTGCTGACAACCTGGCAAAATCCCAAACCTTCCTGAACCTTACAGAAAAACAGGCAGCGTTTTAACTTTGTTGGTAATTTCTGGTTATGGAGAATTTCTAACTAGTTAGAGGTAGGGATCTGCTCTGGGTTGCCACCCCACTGTTAGGCATTTCCACAGCCCTAGGGACAGATCACTTACCAGCAAAAGGGTTGTGTTTCATTGTGGAGCTGATGACACATGGATTGGTTTGATAGTTAACCCTACAAATGCAGCTAGGGGCTGCTGGGCCTAAGATGACAAATTGGTTGGGGGATATGATTCTTCTGCATGAATGAAGCAGTAAGCCTCCCCCCCCAAGAGAAACAAGAACAAACCTGGGATTCCCCCATGCAGTAATGCTACCATCCCATGCCTGGTTTCATATGTGAACAATGATTCTCTATCCCCTTTCATCTCCTCCTCCAGTCCCACCCTCTTTTCAAGTACCCAACAGACAAAAGAAAAATATTATATACATATCCAGGGATGTGGGATTAAAAGGTATCCATTCATTAAATAACTACGGAGTTACTACATGCCTACTTATACACTCAAAACTTCAACACTGGGCTGTTTTCCAACTTCATACAAATGCCACAGTTACACATGAGAAAAATCATCCCAAGCTCTGCACAGCCTGCCTTAGGCATCAGACAGAGGGAGTGTCACCATTCCAGATGAATTGTGTGGGCACAAAGATTCTAAAAATTGAGTTCACACATCACCGAGGACAAGACAGGTGGTTCCAAACAGCATCAAATAACTTCTTTGTTCATGCTTAGGACCTTGTAAAAAATATTATTGTGTGTCTATTCTTTCTTACTCCTTTCCAGTATGCCTTCTTGCCCCATTTGCTCATCCTATGTGGTTGCTAGATATTCAAACAATGAGGTTGGTCTATAAGATTGAAAAACTTCGAGAAAGCCAGCCTCTTCATCAGTCTCCAGCTAGGCAGATGCAATTTCCTGAAAGCACACAGCCTTTTATGTGCTTTTCTGAACTCTGAAATTTGCCAAGTAAGATTCCAGAAGAGTAAGTTATAGAACAAGAAAGTTGAGGGTCTTTGCTCCTGACCATTCTGGTATGGCCTCTGCTTTACCTCCGGAAACTGCAGCAAAAGGACAGAAAGTTGTAAACCCCTTGGCCCAACCACTAATGGGAACGTTCACTTTCCCCTAAAGTGAGCACTCTGGGGTGGGGCATATCCAACCCAATTGGAAGAAAAAAAGGAAAGAGGTTTTCCGGTGGCAAAACAGATGCTCACTTTCCCACCCGGAGTTACTTAGCTCTGGCAAGAGTAGCACTCCTCCTCTGTAATCTCTGTCTTTCCTAGTCACTGGAAGACTTTTCCAGTCTGGTATTCTCCTTATGAGTATCTTTCTTGGTATTGAAATACTGACGTAAGATTTTTACCACAACTGTAATAGAGTTGTAAATTACAGCCTCTTTCAGGCATTTTTTTATTCTTTTTCTTTTTCTTGGTCATGGTATGTATTTTTTAAACTTCTAATCCACACTTTCCTTTTCTTTCTCAACAGCAAAACTATAAACCTCATAAACTTCTACCTAAGTTCATACGGAATTTTATCCCCATACCCTAGAGCGACGGAAGAAGCTTCTGGCTTAGAATTTTTTACAGAGACCAACTTAAGTAACCCTCAAATCCTTTCTCCGTTCATTAATTCCAAGGCTGTGTTCTCTCCTCCAGGAAGCAACACAACTCTTAAACTGTTAGAACGGTTTTTTTTTTTTTTTTGAAAAGTCTGTAACACCCACTCCACCCCCACCTCCGCCTCCTCTGGAAGTGCTGCTTCTTCCATCCGGACTGGTAAAGTGCTCAGAATGTGAAAGCAAAATAAGATAAGAGTCTGCGTGTAATTCTTTGTCAGGCTATGCAATTGTCCTTATTCTAACCTAAAGCATAATAGGGTAGAGGCTAAAAGCTTGAGATGAATCCAGCACAATACATTCCAGAGGCCGGCAAACTGGAATTGATTTGCATATTCAACAAACCGCTTTGAACCTTTTACAAAGACTGCCTGACATAAGCAACCACTCTTAGAAGCAAAAGCTAGCATGGGTAGTAATGTCGAAGCGGTGGGGAGACCGCAGGTGATACAGCCTTAAGAAGAAAACGTAGCCCCCTCTTTCCCCGTAATGGATCTGCTGGAACCCCGCATTTGATCATTCCTCATGCTCTTGGGAGGAACAGGTCGCAGGGGTCGCAAGCTAAATCCTCTACTCCGTGACTGGCGCCAGCGCAGCTACAAACACAACCCTCAAGCTTACCTGCCTCATGTTTAGAATTCCATGACCCATCCGGCAGAGAGCAAGCTGCTCGGAAGCGCACCCACAGGCTTCCGCAGGTTTCCAAAGGCAGACTCCAAAGCCGGCAGAAAAGCCCACAAAACAAAAGCAACTCGGTGGAGTCCACAGGCAGCAAAGAGCACGTTTTTCGTCCCCCTCCCTTTTTATTCTTTGATCTACTTCTGTAAGCACTCTACCCAAGACAATGTCAAGTTTCTCAACCTTTCCTTTTCCAGCCTATGAAAAGTCGGGCGCAGGCTAGTGAGGACCGCCTGGCTCTTATTTCAAATCAGTTCACAGGGACGTCGTAGGAGGCGGGCTCTGGTCCCAGAGAGCCCCACCAATCAGGAGGAGGGGGTGGACCTGGGCACAGGAGAGGCTGCCTTTACCAGGATTAGGGCAGCTTTCAGGAGTCAAATGACTGGAAGCAGCTGGATGTAGCACCCATGCTCTCAATGTAAAGGATGAGTACTATTCTTGTCTCACAGATTGCATCTGCTCAAAGCTTAACTAGCTCCGGGCCCTAAATCCTTGCACTTTAAGAGTCGCCCTAAAAGCATTAAAACATTTGAAAGGTACAGAATTATTTCAGAGAGAAAACCTCAACCCTCAGGACCCAAAGAATTTTGTTAAGTGTATCTTGCTCTAGATACATACTTTTGCAGAAACAGTGGAGAGACAACCACACTGCTGTGAGTACCACTTTAACTGAAACAAGCAATCAAGAAATAAGGTGTTATCCACCTCATCTTCGTGTAAATTCTATATCCAGTCTATGAAAAGTAAATGTTAATGGGACTGTGCACACAAACATTTTGAAATATAGCAAGTGAAGAAGAAACATCACTGGTGAGTCAAAGCACAATTTCAGATTAAAATATGCCCATAAGAAAAATAAACACATGGGCGCCATGACACACTCCCAGCACTCAGGGAAGCAGAGGCAGGCAGATTTCTGAATTCGAGGCCATCCCGGTCTACAAAGCCAGTCCATGACAGCTAAGGCTACACAGAGAAACCCTGTTTCTAATAACAACATAAAAAAACAAAACAAAACAAAATACCAAAAGAACCGAAAAACCAGTCAAACAAAAGAACCCTAAACAAAGACATTTGGTTAAAAAAAAAACTATTTTTAAAATAAGTGTGTCTACCTCTCACTGTAGTTGACTTAAGCAATGATGATCTGATAAGCTCACTAACATGGACAAGAAAGGCAGAACTAGCTGGTTTCTTCGAAAGTTCAAGCCAATGTTGAGGAAGTTTTCCAGTTTTCTTTCTGAACTCCCCATTAAAAAAAAATGTAACCTTTTTCAAGCCTCCATGAATATGACTTCTACGCAAACTGGCTCTTGGATTTAAAGAAAAGTATAAACTGAGTAAAGACTACTTTTTGTAGAGCAGGTAATATATTTTTTCCCAAACAGGTGAACACAGTGTGAGAATAATTCAATAAATATTTTCAATTTTGCTGTATTATTGAAGAAAAGCTTGGCAAATAATGATTTAGTGCTTCAGGAGTGCTGGATGTGTGGTTCAATATGTGTGAGCTTGGCTGAGTTCTCTGAGATTTTGGCAGCAGAGCATGGGCACTTGGGAGTTCATAGCTTTGTCTCAGCTCCCCACTGAGAAATTTTAGAATCCCCCTAATCATGCCAGCTGCCCTCTATCTACTTATTTGTTCTTCAGAGCCATTCACTATGGCCAAGATCCAAGCTTGCTTAGCCTCTTGACATAGTGACACCACACTACCGAGTTACCGAAAACAAATCACACACACACACACACACACACAGAACGGGAGGGAGAGAGAAAGAATGTTTTAAATAAGTTTAACTTTGTATTGCATCATAGTAATAGTCATCCTTGGTGACATGCAGCCTTAAGGTCGTGGGTTAGGTTGGACACACCTGGTAGATCAAGGCTTGTAAATTTTGGAACCACCAGTCTTTTCAGACAAATAATATCTTACCATGGAGCTGTTCAAATATTTAGCAACATCATGGTCTTTATCCACTGAATGCCAATATCTGATTAATAATGTCTGAAGACATTACTGAATGTCCTTTAGGGAGCAAAACCTGTGTTTGATAGAACCAAATCTCAGTTAACATGCAGGGGAATCTCTAGGGGCTAGACTGTTAAAATGTGAATCCTCATGCCCCTTGTCAAAGAGAATCTGATTAAGTAGGTGTGCCAAGGACGCTGGGGATCCACAATTTATCCCACTTCCAATGGACTCTGATTCACTTTGAGAAAGCCAGCATCTAACACTGCCCCAGGTATATTTGAGCTCAGGACTTTATATTGCAGGACTATATTTAAATAGAGAAAGGGAAGTGATCTGAAGAAAGCTTGATGTTTCATCACTTGGAAGCTAAGCATTAAGATATATCAACTTATTTCCATTCAATGTTTAAAACCATTTGTTTAGTGTGTGCCGTCTGGATGCTGAATTTATATATGCTTTAAGTTTAATTATGGCTTACTACTTAATAATTCTATGCATTTAAGAGGTAGAAATATCTTGACAGCTTCTGTGCTAATTCATTAAATACAGCTGATTCTTTCTTTATTCTCTTCCTTTTAAAAATTTGTTAAATAATTTATGCTTGAAATTGGAAAGGGATTTTGTTTTGTTTTGATCTGTGTCCTGAGACAGAGATTTGCTCTGCTGTGTAAACTCATCTCAAACATCTAGGTTCACACAATCCTACTGCTTTAGTCTCCCTAGCTCTATGGCTATAGATGCACTTCATTGTAACCATCTACAAAAACTTTTGTCCACCTATTCTCATATAGCATTTCTGTCCACTGCCAATTAAAGCCCCTTCTCAACTTGAGCACAATCTTCCTCGTCTCTTCAAGAGTAATTCTGCAATTTCTTAGTTATTTATAGTTATCTAATTTTTACTATGATTTCATAACATAATTTTTGTGACTCTTAATCCTGGGGTCATGGGTTTGAGCCCCACATTAGGCCCCAAAATGTTGTTTTTAAAAAAATGAAAATCTTAACTGTTCTATTTTACTAATAAGGACTCGGGAGCCAGATTCTGGGGTGAAATCCTGCTAGCTCAGAGAGACAAAGAAAGCACCCAGCTGACCTTCCTTTTTAGCTCAGGTCTGGATGGGAAAAAAAAAAAAAAGTTCACTAGCTCAACTGACAGCTCAGGAAGAAAAGGCCAAAAAATCCAAGGCCAAAGGTTTGCTAGCCCAAACAGCCAGGGAGCTGAGGAGCTGGGGAGCTGAAGCCAAAGCTAAAGCCACAGCTTGAGCTAAAAGCCCTTTCTTCTTCATGTTGTCTTAAATACCCCTCAACTCAAAGTCCCTTCTACTCTTCAATCGCTGTCAGCTGGTTTCTTGCTCTGCCTCTTGACCTAGGGTTTACTTTATTAAATCCTGGGTACAGAAAACTCTTGGATTACAGGTGTGTGCTTGGGCTGGGTGAACCACACTGTAATCACCTGTTTACAATAAAAAGTTGTTGGAGTAAAGGTGTTTTATAGGAATCAACCACACCAAACAAGAAACAGTGTTTTACAGTTAACAATTTTGGAATTCACAATGGAATCAAATATCTTGCAACAAAGAGTTAAATAATTTAAAATTTGTTTTGCTTTTATTAATTTCCCTCCCTAGATCCTGAGGGTCATTGAACACTGTCAATCAGAACTCTTCAGAGAAACAGAATCAGAACTATGTGGAGAATTATTTCGGTCTTATATGACTGCAGAGACTCACAGTTCTAATATCCATAGGTCAACTGGCAGATGCTAACCATGCAGCAAGCACACTGAGGAAGGATTTATTTCTTCTTCATGGAAACTTCACCTTTGCTATTAAAGATTTCAAATGACTGGTTGGACTCACTCATATTATCAAGGATAATCTCTTTTACTTAAATTTAACTGACTAGATATTAACAACTACAAAATAGCTTCAGGTCAAGCTAAGATTAACTGAGTACCGTGGCTAGCCAAAGTGACAAAGAAAAAAAACATCTCAAGGCTCCTACTCAAATATACATCTCTTGTAACAAGAAACACAGAGAGTTTATGGCCAATTATATTATAAATATCCATGAAATTGTTACATGTAACAAAAAATTAAACCTCCATTATTAGAATATGCTCTTTTTTATGCCTAATGAAAATGTTCTAATAGATTTATTATATTCTTTTCAATTGCAAGGTAAGAGACACAAAAATATGAGATTAAGTGGTTTCTGACAATTCTACACCAAGTCATACTATCAATCAAATGTCAAGATAGAATGTAATTATTTTCATACCAACACTGAAAAAAATTTACATTCCACGTATTCTCTTTGAAAATCAGTAAAAAAAATGTGTTTTAGCAAAATGAGGGAATCAAACCTAAAAAGATGAAGTCATAGAAACTGAGCAAACAGAAGAATCATCATTAAAAAAGAGAGAGTGAGAGAAGTCTAGGAGGAAGAGATAGCAGAGAAGACTCTGGAAAGCAAACAATGGCACTGACAGATTACCTTTGAGGACAAACAGGTACTCACAAATGTATGTAAAGTCTGAGGCTATTAATAATTCCAAGAAAACAAAAGAATAAAAAAAAACATAGTCACAGAAAACTCTTTAACTTGACAGTGAAATCAGATACGTAGGAGCAGAGACTATGTAATATTAATCTAGTACCCATCTTGTTGGTTTGATATTTTTCTGAGACAAGGTATTTCAAGATCAGGCTAACCATAAATTCGCAATCTTCCTGCCTCTCAATATCTTGAGTGTTGGAATCAGACATGGACACCAAGGCTATTTTTCTCTGTTTTCTCTCTTCCCACCCCCCTTACTTTCTATTGCTCTGTCTGTAGGTATGTATGCTCATGTATGCATATACATGCAGAGGACAACTATGATGTCTTCCATCCACCTTTTTATATTTTTTGAGACAGGGTTTCTCTCTGCCCTGGAATATACCAAGTGGACTCGGCGGCTGGCTGCCCAATAAACCCCAGGGATCCACCTTTTCTTCCTTTTACTTCTCTTTCCCATTTCTCTTCTTCCCTCATGCTTTCTTCTCCCTTTTTCCCACTTTCCATTCTCTCTTTCTTCAATCCTTTTTTTAATTTTTTTTAACTTTTATTAATTACACTTTATTCATTTTGTATCCCTCCATAAGCCCCTCCCTCCTCCCCTCCTGGTCCCACCCTCTCCCCCCCTTTCCTGCATGCATGCCCCTCCCCAAGTCCACTGATAGGGGAGGTCTTTCTCTCCTTCTTTCTGACCTTAGACTATCACTTCTTTTTTTTTTCCTTCCTTTTTGCTACTAGAGCCTGAACACAGGTAAGGAAAATTACTTTTTTTTTAATCATATATAGAATATAAAGACACTGTCTAAAATTCATCAGTCAGTAAATATCAGTAAAAGCATATTATGTGAAATTTAGACATACATAGCAAATGAAATATTTCCCAGTTAAAAATTATTTCCTTAGTGTAGAACAGGATAAGGCAGGAATTCTGTTTTTCATTATGAAAAACCTGCACATAACCAAGTAATACTTTGATAAAAATTAAAATAAGTTGATAAAAGGACAATGAGTAGTTATTAAATCACTTTCTTGTCCTTGAATTCACTTTCTTTAAACTGCTAATGTTTACCTGACCAGTGCTTTAAGCCTAATGGCCTTCTCTCAACCCCCAATATAATGTCACCACCTCATGCTTAGATGAGCTGATTGGCATTTCCTGTTTCTCTTACCACAGTTTTAGTTTGCTCAAGATTTATGATTGTTTCTTGGGTCCATCCAGAGACCCATACATTAGCTCTAATCTAAACTGCTTTAGACATTCCGTTTTTTCAGCTCTCTAGGAGTAAAGATTCTTCAACTCATACCTTAGTAATTAGTCACTCTAAGCAACACCCAGTTTATCTTACTCATAATTGGCATAATTTTCTATTTAAATCCTACATTTTTGTTGTAGGTTTAAGTATGGTTAGAAATAGCTGGTTAATTTTGTCCATATCGTAGCCATTTTACTTCTTATCTTAATTCTTTCTCACTTTCTTTATCTCTGAAGAGGAATAGCTTTTCAAACTTAATATGTTGTGGTGGTTTGAATAAGAATGGCCCCCACAGGTTCATATATTTAAAGGCTTAGGGAGTGTCACTATTTGAAAGCATAGGAGGTATAACCTTTTTGGACTAATTGTAAAGGAGGTGTGGTTGTTTTAGAGAAAGTGTGTAACTGGTGATGGCCTTTGAAGTTTCAAATGCCTAAGCCAGGCACAGTGTCTCTCTCACTTCCTGATGCCTATGTTCGAGATGTAGAACTCTCAGCTATTTCTCTAGTACCATGTCAGCCTACATGCTGCTATGCTCCCTGCCATGATGACAATGGAGAAGAACCTATGAAACTGTAAGCCCAAGCAAAATCCTTTTCTTTATGAGTTGCCATGGTGATATTATCTCTTCACTGCACTAGAACACTGAGTAAGACATATGTTAATGCGCAAAGATGTTTTTTTTTTAAATAATATTTAGTGATTCTTAAAATTTCTTTTAGCCAAGCATGATGGTGCATACCTTTAGTCCCAGTACTTGGGAAGCAGAGGCAGGAGAATCTTGTGAGTATATGACCAGCCTGGTCTATATTGTGACTTCCGGGACAGCCACAGTTATATAGACCCTGTCTCAAAAAATTAACTTTTATGCATTAGATCTCTTCTTTGTGTCTGTATTAGAAACAAGCTAAACAGGATGCTTTTTTTATAATCATGTGTACATAAGAAGGTGAACTAGATTTTACTAAAAAAAAAAAAAAAAAGCTTTGAGCAGAATTTTTGCACTCCTTTCTTATGAAAACTGGGTGCTTATTTTTATATTGTTACTTCTGAAATGTACAGGAAGATTATCAGCATTGCAGTATTGTAAAAATTGGCAAATACCATCTTCCACTTCACTCAAAGTGTCTATGCTTAGATTTAAAATGAAAGTAAAGACACAAAATGCTTATGAATAAGGATTTACACATCTCTTTCCTTTGTTAGACACATTAGGTTCCTTGTCATTCTTGGTTAATAGCTAAGGAAATAATATTTGCCCTCATTTATTTAGAATTAGACAGCTTTTTCTCTGCTGGGAACCACTTGTGAAAATTCACACATACTGAGATAGGATTTCCTTTATTGCACCTCTGGTACAAGATAAATATACTAAGTTGTGTCATTAGAAGAAATGCAATATGTTTCACAGTGGTCCAAATACCCAAGTAACATACCAAATGAAGCTTCACTTTATTCTCTTTTAAGTTATTAATTTACAGAATGAAGGGCTTTTTACTCCTTATATGATTGCATAAATAATGATGCTATTTGAAATTATTTTAATATAATTAATTTAAGCAACACCATACATGAGACAAAATAATTTTCTTTCTATTTGTGCCATTATCTAACGTAGATAAAAAAATCATTTCTGGTATTTCTTTTAAACTATATTTGTGGAAAAGGGATGCTTTTGTTCTATTCACCTTTAGGAACCAACCAATTGGCACATAAATGACCCATCTTCAACTTGAAAAAAATTGATGTTGCCCAGTTAAAGTATTTCACAATGACATGTTTTAGCACATACTAACAGGTTTGGTGAAATTGAAATGTGGAGATCAACAGCAGAGAGAAGTGCTATTAATAAAATAAAAACCCCATGGGACATTTATTCTGAATTCAAATGCAAGCAAGAAATGAAAGGTAGCTATGTTCTATCATGGACCACTTCTGTACTATGTCCTCACAAATGTGTACAGCTGGATTCTGGGAAACTGGGAACTAGAGCCTGTGTTCTTTCTAGCAGTGGTACTGCTGCCCTAGTGAAGATACCTTTCCTTTTCACAATGAGGAATTCAATCATAGAGCATCCAAGACTGATTCCCCAATCCCTCATCCCCTGCGTCTTGCATTAGGGTGATAGGATTTAGCACATAGATTCTGATATGTTTGTGAAATTCCCAACCTCAATCTGCCTGCAAAAGTGGTTACACGGTGTCAAGGTAAGCCAGGAGTTTGTCACTTTACTTTGAAAACAAACTGAAGCACATAGATAATTCTTATATACTTTGAATGGCTCACCAAATTTGGGTTGTGAGCATCCAGTCTTGTTAGATGAGAAACAGTTCATGTGTGTATTGAAAGGGGACTAATTCTGGGAAAAGATGTTTTTCTTCTGCTAGTCAAGACAAGATGTGAATTTTAGGGGCTATGTTTTCAGACTCGTGAATGAGATTTTTTTTCATCATTCAGGATTTCTAAATGAATTTCCCAATAGAATACAGCTCTGTGATTCATTTCACAGTTAAGAAAATAGCTTTGGAGCTTTGTCCTTACACATCATTAATTGGTTCATAAGTGGTTTAGCCACTGATTTCATTAGCAGCATATAAAGACTTGCAGCTCTGTATTAAACAATTCACATTGATCCCAGGACATCCAATGGTCTCTAGCATGGAGACTAATGCATCCCATAAGAAAACTTGGCTTGGCATGTTGGCTCATGCCTGTAACCTCAGTACTTTGGAAAGTGAGACAAGAAAATGGTCATGAGTTCCAGACCAGCCTAACATAGAGTGAGAACCTATCTCATTAAAAAAGAGAGAGAGAGAAGAGGCAAAAAAGAAGATAAAGAGAAGGAGGAGGGGGAAATTAGGCTTGTGATTTCAACATTTGAGGTACAGAAGCAGGAGAATCATGAGTTGTATTGTTCAGCCTAGACTACATGGGGAGGCCATGTCAAAAGTGGGAAGGCAAAAAGATGTGTGGAAACTCTCCTGTCTTAAACTCATAGTAATAAAAATGCAACAACAAACACTTTCTTATATAAAAATGAATGGTCCTTCATTGGATGATAAATATTATTGTCTACTACATGCTAGACACTGTTCTAGGTGCTCGTGATGTAAGTAGATACCAATAAGCTACAAACTGCTCTTATGAATGGAAGATAGAAAAATTAATCAATAAATAAACTAAAACTTGTCTCTAGTGACAAGGATGATATGAGTGATAGAGCAAGTTATCGTGGGATGGGTAAGTTTTTAAAGGGAACTTCTCAATAGAGGCCTAAGGAAACAAGACATAAGACTTCCAGCTCTGTCAGAGGGTAACAGGAAGAAGCAGAGTTTGCCAGCTCAGGGCCAAAAGAACAATTTAAAGAAACTGTGTTGTCTGAACGAGAATGAATAAAGGTGGCAGCTACAAATTCTAAGGTCTCAAGAATGCATGTCTGTATGTGCCTGTGTGCTTGTATGCATGCTTTTGTGTGGGGGGAGGGGAAATTGTCTGCACATCCAGTAGGGTTCTTAGATCATGGGAAGAGCTGGGATGCTTGGTGAGGCAAAACTGGGTGACAAAAAAGATTTAGAGCTGAGGAATAGTATCTAATTGACATTTTTGAGCTACTTGGCACTTCTAGCTGAAAGCAGCTGGTGAGGTGAGATAAAAAGATGAAGGAGGTTCTTTCCCCAAATAGGTAGGGGACGGTAGAGAAGTCACCAGGTGTGGGTGGTATGCAACTGTCATCTTAGCACTTGGGACAGGCAAGCAGGAAGATCACAAGTTCCACACCAGTCTGGTCTAAAAAAAAGCACTGAGGTGGGGTGGGGCACAGAAGGGTGAATCAAGGGAGGGAACATGTGAAGGAAGGAGAGAAGGAGAGGAGGAGAGAGGAAAGAAAGAAGGGAGTGAGGGAGAGATATGCATAGCAGTGGCACTGGAGGTCAGGTGATTTGTGTCTTTCTGACTATAGTATGATTTAGTAATAGCATGAAAGAGCCTCATCTAGAGAGTGAAGGCCAGGTGCCTTCCATGATTCTCTAAAGAAACAGCTGAAATGCTGAGATTGGCATTTACTGAGATGGGGCTAAAGGTAGGAAGAGCCGTTGACAGGAGAAACCACCATCTTGCTGGCTGGGATTCTGGAAGAATACTGTAATCGTCTGCATAAAAATAGGGGCCAGAGATAAGCAGATAGACTGCAAAGGTTTTTAACATACATGGCAAGGTGGGGAAACATTAGCCACGAGTACTTGATTTTGTTCCCAAGGAAATACAGCACTATAGTTAATAGCATTTTTTTTCTGGAAACAGCCTTAGTCCAAGTTTCAACCTTGTTACACTTCATGGCTGATGTAGATTTTCTAAGGAAATCAAAACAAAGAACCCATCATTAGAAAGTTCCTTTTTAAAATACTCCAGAGCGAAAATCTACCACAAGGATGCACTTGCTAGCTGTTTCTGAAACTGTCAGTGATGACATTTAAGACTGGCAACACATTTACCAGTCTTCCATATATGGAACAAGAAACAGTTGTTCAGATACATTCACAAGGAGCTACAGGGCCAGCAACAATGCCTGAAGTTAAGCTTCCCTTGCTTCCAAGTCCTTAAGCCCAAAGTGTTTTCTTATGGAATACTCCTGTGCCTCTTCTTTGCATTTCTCCACGTTATGATTGCATTGTCTGGCCTAGGAGCTTCCAAACATAGCTTTCAGTGTATTCAGAGCATGTTTCTCGATGGGTGTTCTTTCAGTTAGTCAGTGCTATATAAAAGATAACCTGACTTCTAAAAATTTTAATAAATCCAGGTTGTGACCAGTGTCTATATTTCAAAATGTAAGAAAGCTAGAGCACACCTATTTTTTTTTTCTTGTATTTGTTGAGCAAGTGACTTAAAATCTCTGTTCTCAGGCTGGGCATTCTCCTCTTGTATGGATAAGAACAATGCATAAAAACCTTATAAGTTGTCATACGTTTCTTCAAATATTTCTTTGTTATTGCCCCACAATTTAAACTTGTCTTCCCTTTGTTAAATGGACATAGAAGTCCCCCAAATCTAACCATTTCTTTGGGTTTCATTGTTTTTGTGTGAATTATTGTAAACATAAATATGTTAATAAAATTGTGTCTCTTTCATCCTGATATTCCATATTTAGTTGGTATGATTCCTAGGATTCCCCTTACTGATACCTAAGAGGGTATAAAAAAGAATCCCCCCTAACACTTACCACTCAGTGAGAAGGTGAAAAGGACAGGTTACTAAAGTACCATTTTATCTTACCTCAATTTGAGAAGTACACATAATATTCCTGTCCTGAATTTTGCTTGTAGCCCTTGTCATACAACATGGGTATTTTAAAAAGCTACTTCATCAGAGATTGCCTTTCAGAAAACAGGAAGGACTTCTCTCAGTTGATCTCACAACAGAAGGACAGGGCAATATGGCATGATGTTTCCCTTCTTGTTAGATTCCCTCCCTTCATGAAATGACCCTTAATGACTCATAATGAAAGCTCTTTTTAAAGATGATGGTAGGCATTATGTAGGAAAGAAAAAAGGAAGGTTAATACTTACCCTAAATACCTGAAATCTAAGGTCATTCAAGTATATCATGAACCTTAGCCATACTACACACACACACACACACACACACACACACACACACACACACAAATATACTGTATGGTGATGTGTTTATAATTCAAGAACTTTGGAATAACCTCCAAAGGCAAGAAGATCAAGAGTTTGAGAATTTGAGCAAGATCCTCTTACAGTTTAAAAAACAGCAAAAAGAAGTGCCAGGTGTAAAAACATACTGGCAATAAAGAAGATGTGGAAACATGTTACTAGAAATGAGCACATAAGCTGTAAAGCTTCATAACAGCCCCTTTTCTTAAATCATGCTCCTAGGTTTATTTAAGTCCAAGTACTATCACCCATAGTTAATGAATATGTTTTAATCTCTAGGTGAATATCCTTTTGGATCCTATATCCTTAACAAAGGTGTTGCTATGGGTACATTTTTTTTTTAACTGAAAGAGTGTGGTTGAAAGACTGTGCAATTTAGTACAGTATACCCCATCTGAGGTTCATATTAACTTAACCACCCGCCTTTAAAACTAACAATTTTATCTTTATACAGTCCTTTGTACATTTGACACATGGTATTCACCAGCAGTTAGAAATGGTGTGGGAGCTCCTTAAGGAAAAGAAAGCAAGACAAACCTCACATGACTTGCCTAACTGCAGTTCAATCAGTTCATGTTCCCCTTGCCTGGAATTCGTCTGTTCTTGGCATGTTTAATAATGAGTCATGCAATGCATTTGGAAAGTGATAAGGCAACCTCTTGTGGCCAGGGGCCATGTAGTGATTTTCTGTTCCTACCCTGTCTTTGTTCAGACAGGTCACTAATGCATCACACAAAGCTGACCTAATGCTACTTCAGTGGGTCTATTTTTCTTCTGTAGCTCAGTTTGCCTGTGATATTTAGGAAGTTGACTGTGAGGCATGCAAATTGAGAGAAAATTTTGCCACATTAAATCATGATGGCTTAATAAGGTATTACTCATGGGCAAATAGCGTCTGGTATATCTTCTGTAGGGACAAGTATAACCTGCCACAGAAAAGGGATCCATCACTTTCACTGGAATTCCACTTCTGCTAAAGTGCTTAGTGAAATATGTTCCAAGGGACACAGTGTGGCCACATTTTTCTATTTGAGACTATAAGCCACCAGGTATCCCTTTAGTCCTACATATTGTTGATCTTAACTCTTATGGCTGCATAATGGTGCAATCTTAAAATACAAATATCAATTTCAAAGCTTTTAGTTATAGTCCTGTAGACATCATACCAAAAAGTTTAAAATGTCTCTCAAGAACTTCTTTACAAAGAAAAACACATTATTAAAAACATGGGGTTTTAACTATAAATAAAAATTAATTTTAAAAAAATCTCCCTTAGTTCAGGTGAATAGTTTATAGTAAACACTCATCTAAGGTATCTTATTCATTTTGTTATAGAATTTTGCAAAAAAATAAAAAAGAAAGAAAGAAATAATTGAAATGATGAGACTCCCCAAGTCATATGTACAGTTTGTTGCAAGAAGAAGAAGGAAGAAAAAAGAAGAAAAGGAAGAAAGAGAAAGAAATAAAGAAGGAAGAAAGGAAGGAAGGAAGCAAAGGCAAATACATTAATTAATGTAGAATCTGCAATGGTTTCCAAACATTATGCCCTTTTCTTTCTTTTTGAACTGGGAAACAGAGTTTCAGGTAGTGGAAACTCACTATCCAGTCCAAGATAACCTTGAACTTCTAATCCTCCTACATCTACTTTTCAAAGGCTGAGATACAGGCATGTGTCAATATGCCCAGGTTTATGCAGTACTGGAGATCAAAACCAGAGCTTCACGCATGCTAGGCAAATATTGTACGAACTTAGCCACATCTCTTGCTCTGGCCTTTATTTCTTGACACAGTGACTTACTTTCCCTAACTATGGCACCTTCTAGTTAGTAGCATGTGTACCAAAACCATAAATATAATTGTTTTAGATGGTGTCTTTGCTGTGAAGAGACACCATGACCACAAAAACTTTTTTGTTTGTTTGTTTGTTTTTCGAAGACAGAGTTTCTCTGTGTAACAGCCTTGGCTGTAGACCAATCCGGCCTCAAACTCAAAGAGATCTACCTGCTTCTGCCTCCCAAGTACTGGGATTAAAGGCATGTACCACCACACCCAGCAAACGCAGCAACTTTAATTTGGTCTTGTTTACATTTTCAGAGGTTTATTCATTTATCATTGGTGGCGAAGATGGAGGAACAAAGGCAGACATGAAGCTGGAGAGGCTAATGAGAGTTCTACCTGGCAGCAGGAAGAAAGAGATACTGGGCCTTGAAATTTTGAAAATTTCAAAGTCCACCCATATTTATACACTTTCCCCAACAAGGGGGGGGGGATTTTTTCAAATAGTGCCACTCCCTGGGGACTGAACATTCTAATCTAAGAGCCTGTGGAGGCCATTTTTATTCAACCCACCACAGATAGCCTTGTCCTTGTTTATCACAATCATGTTTCTGCTTGAGAAGACAGAAAGTATTTTCAGATACAGAAACTGGCTTATTTTTTCAATGAATACTTTCAATTGGTCTTTGGTTGCTCAAGATGCATACACATTATTTTTAATCCCTTTTTACTTAACTACAGTTGCTTCTTCCATTAGTTAGATACAAAGAAAGACTTAAAAAGAAAAAGTAAAGATTCATTAACATAAAACAGAGGGAATTAAATGTAAGTAGCAATAAAATGCTGATAAAATATGGAAGAAAAGATGTCATGTGGAAGTATTGTGAAATAAAGGTTTTTTTTCTTTGTTCTTTCATTTTTTTAAAATAAACTCACAAGTGTTTTAATGCATTAACATAGAGAATAAATTAATATAAAAATTAGCCAGCACCGGTAGGAAAGCACCCCCTTTTTCTACTTCAACTACTTCTCTTTAACTTAAAAGAAATTGAAAAAGATTAAGAGTTTAAAAATAGAGAGAAAGGCAAAACAGTGATCTATCGTTTTATTTTTTTCTTCTTTCAGCAGTTCCTTCTTAACTATAATTAATCATCCACTCTAAACAGCAGACCACCAGGGAACTCTATTGAGCAAGAAGTCAAAGCAACAGAAGGGAAATCAGTCTGTAAAAGTTTCACCAGTGGAATTTGGACTCAGAGTGAAAAAAGAATAGCAGTGTCAGAGCAGCCTCTGGTGGCTGAATGTCAAAAGCTCAAGAAGTCAGAGGCCAGCTTCCTGGTGCTCTCTTGACCTCCATGCTTCAAAGTCATGAGGTTTTACCAAAATGAAAGGTACTACTCATAAGACTTCAGGGAAGTAGCCCAGACTTACTTTAGTTGGAATGAAAATGAATTCATCAGTCTAAAGGCCAATCACAGATGGAATGGGGATTGGATGCTGACAAATAGGGCCATTCTTGCTATAGGATGCATTTTCCTTATACCTTCTCATCAGTGAAATGTAAATATAAAATTATCTCCAGCTCTCCAAGTATGTCAAATAGATTGTCAACTAGTAATGACCGAAACCTGGGATTTTCATTTTTAAGTCCTGAGAACCTTTGAGCAATCTAAATATTTTAAACCCTTGGAAAGCTGTGTTCAGAGTCTGCCCATTAGCAGGATTTGGGTGCACTTTTTGTTGTTGTTACAACTCTCCCAGCTGGAGAGCATCTGTTTAGGACAGAGCACTAAAAATTCCAACTGGTAGTATTTTCATTGGCACATTTTGTCTAAGATGTTCAGAATTTTATCATCTTATTTGTGTCAACTGTTATATTCTAAAGAGTGCTTCGATCTTCCACTTCCTATTTTTGATGATGCATGTTTACACATCAGGTTAGAATGCTTAGTTTAAAACCAGATAGTCTCCATCTTTAGAGAAGACTCAGGAGTTCCAGACTAAGTGAAGGTCAGTTTGTGAACACATAAACACATGCTCTACAACTGACTAAATATAGCTCGTCTGCATTTAGTTTTAGTGAAAAACCATCAGATCTCATGAATTCTGATAGGGCCACATCAAGTGGATCAAAGAGTCTTGGTAGTTAGTCTCTATGTGTTCACTCTTGAGTTCGTCCTCACACCTAAAGAGAGAAGTATCCTAGTTCAGAAAAATGTTAGTATTTGAGTAACCTGGGCTCCTATTTAATGTGTAGAAAAGAGACACAATTACTTGGAAACATAAAGAATCTAGAATAATGTAGCAAAGTTTTGTCTCAATCTTGAAAAATGTGCCATAGTTGTGGGAACTGTTTACATGGTGAAACAAAGACATCAGAGACCTTTTGTTACTCCCTTCACTGCATTTTATAAACCATAGAAATCCTCCCAAATCTAAAGTTAACTTTTTTAAAACAAAAAGTGGAAAGAATAATATACATGAGTAAAATTCAGAGAGCAGGGAAAAGATAGAGAGTGTTCTCGTGATGAAAAAAAAAAAAACTATTGTTTGTTTTGCACTGAGCATCTATCTATCCAACTTACTGTTAACTCATTAAAGTGTTTCTGGGTGGGGTGGCTGACTTCTGTATTCCCAGCACTTGGGAGCTTGAGGCAGAAAGTTTGCCATGAGTTTGAAGTCAGTCTGGGCTACAAAGTGAGGCTCTGTCAACTCCCTCCTGAAATAGCGCTTTTTAAAAGCACTGAGAAAGGAATGTTGACAAAATGAACCAGTTCCCATGAAAAATTCAAGAAATGTGGTACTTAAAATTCTAGAGACCATTCTTTCTCCTTTTAGGTAATCATTTCCCTATTTTTCTTACATGAGATAAATCAGGAGCAATGGAAGCACCAGTAGCAATATAAAACTCTTACATAGAGTACCCCTTATAATGGCTGCACAGACCAGTTAAATGTGATCTATTCTTTAGCTTTCCTACATCATTACCTCAAATATTCATAAAGAAAGAACACGCTCTAAAATCTCATGGTGATTGTTATGCAGCCCAATTTCCAAGCATGATAGAAAAAGGTACTCTTTCTAACTGAGAAAGTGATAAAAGCCTAAGATTACAAGAGGAAAAGGGCAGGCATCCAAAGACCTTAATTTAAACCTCTCTTGGATTTCTTGTTAATTCCACCAAGTCACAGTCATTCATTTCATTATCAATCGTGTTTTAGCATGAATTTGCTTCCTGTTATTACTACTACACAGCCAGAAATGTCTCAAGTTCTGCCCAAACTCTGTGGGTACAAGAGCATGGCACCTTGCTTTTATGATTTGGTACCACAGCAAGGGTATACCCTTGAGCTGAGGCAGTACAATAGCCTGAAATGCGAAAGAAACAAAACATCAGTCAGAAGGCATGGCTTCCATTCTGTCTGCCACCAAAAATCTTTGTGCTCTGGGATAATCCTTTGAACTCTTCAGCAAGGCAGTGATTGATTGTACTTTGCTCTAATGAACCATTAGACCTGGTGTCTGGGGTTTAATGGGCACCAAATTGAATGCTGTCTAAGGACCACATCAAAGAACTTTTCTGCTAGCCACTGCCACAGTAACCATTTTTCTCTATGAGATTCAATACATTTCCTTTGGTTCAACGTGGATGTCTTGCCTCTAGATATACGAGGACTTATCTATTTCAGGCTTTTAAAGTATAGAATAAGGAATCCCATCCTTATGCACTCCTGCATTCACAACCCCAAAACATAGGGAGTTGACTTTCATGGAGGCATTCCAGTCAAGGAATGGGAACTTGCTCTCTTTCACAACAGGGAAATTCAGAAACCCATTTTTCTAAGTTCTCCAGAACACTCCCTGAGATGAACCTTAGCTATGGGGAGTGTGGGGTGCAACTGATAGTGCTCTTCGCCTACTTTACCAGTTGTGTCTGATTTAACACTTAAGCCCCAACCATAGGCATGTTCCATGAGACCACTTCACTTGCAAGCTTCCTCCAAAAAAGTGTTACTTCAGGATCTGCTAGGGAGGGTGCATGTGCATGTCGAGCTAAAACAAACTTCTGT
Source organism: Psammomys obesus (assembly GCF_907164565.1). Classification (NCBI taxonomy): domain Eukaryota; kingdom Metazoa; phylum Chordata; class Mammalia; order Rodentia; family Muridae; genus Psammomys; species Psammomys obesus. The sequence continues at coordinate 4,212,614 of NW_026592481.1, read as the reverse complement.
TAGTATTTCGGCAGCCTACTTCTGGGTTGCCTAGCAACCTATGATGTCATCATGTGTCGCCTGCAAGGTAGTCACAGACTACTTGACAAGCATGGTTCAGTTGCTCTATAAAGAGAGAGACCACTTTGTCTCTCTCTTGCTCTCCTGCTCTTGCCTTCTTGCTCTTGTGCTCTCTTCCGCTCTCCTTCTCTCTCCCTTTTCTTTGTCGAGGCACCCCCTGCTCACCCCCTATCATGTCTCGCTCTCTCCTTCTCTCTCTCTCTCCATCCAATAAACCTCTTTTATATAATATCTGTTATTCAGAATTTCATTGGTGCATGGGCCAGGAAGGGCTATTCTGGTAGCACTTGGTCTGGTCATGCCAGGACCCCTTTAACCAGACTATGATGGTTGCAAGTGATTTTTCTTCTCTTCTACCTATCCCTAACCACCACTCAACCACACATAAATTAAAACCTACACTTTTTCTAAACTGCCCTGCCCTTATTACATGTGCCTGTCCCTCTACTCAAAGCCACTCAGACTTGGTGTCCTGCCACGTGCTACAAGCTCCCAGGACAAGGTGGAAACTCATGCTGTGCCAGAATGAGCTTGGGGAAACTAAAACGCTCATGCCAGATGCTGAAATTACCACTTCGGACACAGACACAGCCTGCTTCTAAAGAATTGCAGTTAAGTAAGCAATTTCTGAGGACCCTGCACACACACAGATGGTTTTAGATGCACAGCTGACTCAAGCCCCATGGGTGTGGTTTTAAATCTCCCATGGAATGCCTGCTGAGAGAGGCTGGCTTGCAGAGGAGGGTTTTCAGCTTCACAGACTTCTGATCAGTACAGAAAGTTTTATTTTATTTTATTTATTGTTTGTTTTTAGAGCTTTTGTTTATTTTTTTAGTATAATTTATTACAATTTATTAAATTTGTATCCCTGGTCTCCTTCCAATTTCCACCCTCCCTCCCTTTTTTCCCCTATGTCTGTCCCTTAGTCCACTTAAATGGGAGGTCCTTCTCCCCTTCTATCTGACCCTAGCCTATCAGGTCTTATCAGGACTGGTTGCACTGTGTTCCTTTGTGGCCTGGCAAGGGTGCATTCCCCAGGGGAAGGTGGTCAGAAAGCCTGCCACTGAGTTCATGCCAGAGAAAATCCCTGCTCCCCTTATTAGGGAAAACACATGGAGACTGAGTCTTTAGACAGAGGGTTTAAAACCAGGCCAGAAAAGCCTTCACACCAGCAAGCACTTGGTCTCACTATGCTACTGTGGCTGCCCAACGCATATGACAAGCCACCATGTTGGTTTTAAAATAGAGAAGCAGGTCTTTCTATCTCCCCCTACTTTCATAAGATTCCCTGCACTCTGTCCAAAGTTTGGCTATGAGACTCAGCATGTTTTGATACCCTACTGGGTAGAGTCTTTCAAAGGCCCTCTGTGATAGACTCCTGTCCTGCTCCCTGTTTTCTCCCATCTTTTGAAAGAAGGTGGAGATAAAAAGACCTGGAGGGGACAGGAACTCCATAAGGAGAGCAACAAAACCAAAAATTCTGGGCACAGGGGCTTTTTCTGAGACTGATACTCCAAACATAGAGATAATCTAGAACCCCTGCACGGTTGCAGCCCATGGCAGCTCAGTGTCCAAGAGGATAGCCCAGTAATAGGAAAAGGGACCATCTCTGACATGAACTCAGGGGCTGGCTCTTTGATCACGTGCCCCTGAGTGGGAGAGCAGTCTTACCAGTCCACAGAGAAAGACAATGAAGTCTTTCTTAATGAGACCTGATAAGACTATGATCAGATGGAAGGGGAGGAAGACCCCTATCATTGGACTGGGGGAGGGGCATAGGAGAAGAAACGAGAGAGGGTGGGATTGGGAGGGGAAGAGGGCTATATCTGGGATACAAAGTCAATAAACTGTAATTAACAAAAATAATATTAAAATTTAAAAAATAGAGAAGCAAAAGTGGATCCAAGATGGTGGCACAAGGAGAACACTGTTTCTGACCAGCAGCACAGCAGGGTCTGCACAGTGACCAACAGACAGAACTCTGGGTCATAAAATACCAGCTATTATGGTTCCAAGGGAGGAGGAAAGCCCACGGTGTGGGAATCAATTGGATTCAGATCACCCAGCTAAATCCTGGAAGAGTTCCTAGGTCCTGAGTCACTGGCCTTCGTGCTCTGATCACCATCCTAGACTGAACTGTGGGCCCCACAACACCTGAAACTTGGAGTTCCGGTCCAGAGAAAACCCCAGGGTGAAGAAAGCAATCAGGACTGACCCCAAGTCACACAGACAATCCCTGGAAAAGGTCTTGGGGTCCAGTGGGCACTCAGCTGCCAGCACAGAGGCCTGCCTTTGCGCCCTACTCACCATCTCAGACAGAAATGTGGGTCCCAGAGCACCAGAGGCTAGGTTTCCCTGATGGGAAGAAACCCCACAGTGAGGGAAACAGCAGGTCTGACCTCAGGGAACTCAAGCAACTTTCCCCCGCCATACACATACCGAAAAGTACTGGGAATAAGTTCCAGGATAGGAGCCAAATCACCATTGAGGCAGAGCCACTCCACCTGCATGCTCTACTCGCCATTCCAGACTGAACTGTGGACCCTCAAACACCATAGACTGGGTCTTCCTGTTAGGAGGAAACCCCACAGTGGGGGAAACATCAGGTCCAAACTCAGGACACACAGCTCAATAAAAGTTTCTGGGTTCCAGCAGGCTCCAGGCTCTACCCTCTGGCTACATGCATAAATTCTGTGCTCACCTGCCAATGATTACTGCTAGGGTACTGGGGTACATAGCTCCAACCTCAGACCTAAAGAATCCTGAGAGCCCCAGATACTGCTCGAAGGTGTAACCAGTTATCCCTAGTTAAACTGACAAAACACCCGGGCTCCCTAGTTCTTCGAAAGGGCGCGCCCAGAAAACACAGTGTAAGAGCAGCAGCAGCAGCTCACTAAATTCAGAGCAATAAACCCAGTGGCAGGGCAGCTGTCTCCAGGACTTCTCCTGGTAAGAGGAGAGCCTTCCTGAATACCAACGATCACAGTTAGGACACAGGTCCATACGCCTGTGTTGAAATGTGGCAAATCCTGAGAAGCACCACCATTCAGAAGACAATACCCAACAAGCTGAGGAGACCTCCTTCAGAACCCAGAACCCTGCCAAGGAAATTCTCCCCACCCCAGGATTCCAACAGGCACCAGAAATTAACAGCCAACACCTGAGACAACCAGATGGGTGGAGGACAGTGTAAAAGCACAACCAACAAAGAGGAAAGCAATATGGCATCCCAAAACCCAGTTATCCAGGGGCAAGTAGCCCTGGACACCCTAACATAAGTGAAATTCAAGAAAATGGCCTTACATCTATGATTATGAAGAAGATAATGGAAGAAACAAATAAAATATGTTAAGAATTACGGGAAGATGAAGTCAAACATATTATGACTATCCTTGAAAAAATGCAGGAAGATGCAGCCAAACAGTTTATGGCTTTCAGAAAGGAAATGATTAAATGACTGAAAGAAAGGAAAGAAACAGAAGAATGTTCAAACAAACAGGTGAAGACTTGCAGGAAAAACAGGAAAATACAGTCAGACAGGTAAAGGAAATCAACAAAACAGCTCAAGATCTGGAATTGAATTGGAAAAAATTAAAGAAAACACAAACAGGAAATCATGGAGAGGAAGAACTTAGGAAATAAAATGGGAACTACAGAGGTAAGCATAACCAACAGACTGCACAATATGGAAGAAAGAATCTCAAGTGTGGAAGATACAATAGAAGAAACTAATGTATCCATCAAAGAAAATAATAAATCTAAAATAATTCCTGACACAAACCATCCACGAAATCCAAGACAACATGAAAAGACAAAACCTAAGAATAGCAGCCTTGCTAGGCTACAGAAGAGGACATAGCAGCCAGTCCTGAAAAGACCTGATAAGCTAGGGTTAGATGGAAGGGGAGGAGGTCCTCCCCTATCAGTGGACTTGGAAAGGGGCAGGAAGGAGATGAGGGAGGGAATGAGAGAGGGGGTTACAGCTGGGACCCAAAATAAATAACTTGTGATTAATACAAAAAATAAAAAAAAAATTTAAAAAAGATTTAAAAAAAACCCTAAGAATAATAGGAATAAATGAAAAAGAAGATTTCTGTCTCCAAGGACTAGAAAATATTTTCAACAAAATCATAGAAGAAAATTTCCCCAACTTAAAGAAGAGGCCTATAAGCACACAAGAGGTCTACAGAACACCTAAGACATTACATAAGAAAAAGGGCTGGATGATGGTGTTTCAAGCAAATGGACCCAACAAGAAAGCAGTAGCCATTCTAATATCTAATAAAATAGACTTTCAACCAAAATTAATCAAAAGAGATGGGGAAGGATACTTCATACTCATCAAGGGAAAATGCCACCAGGAAGACATCTCGACCCTGAACATCTATGCCCCAAATACAAGGGTACCCACATCTGTAAAAGAAACATTAATAAAACTTAAATCACAAATATATCTCCACATATTAATATTAGAAGACTTCCACACCCTACTCTCAACAAAGAACAGATCAACAAAACAGAAATTAAACAAAGAAACAATGATTCTTACAGAGGTCATGAATCAAATGGACCTAACAGACATCTACAAAAGAATTTACCTTTTACTCAGCACCTCATGGAACCTTCTCCAAAACTGACCTAATAGTTGGTCACAAAGCAAGCCTCAACAGATAAAAGAAGATTGAAATGATCCCTTGTATCCTATCTGACCACCATGGACTAAAGCTGAACCTCAACAACAACAGAAATAGCAAAAAGCCTACACACACCTGGAAACTGAACAACTTGCTACTCAATGAGAGCTGGGTCAGGGAAGAAATAAAGAAGGAAATTAAAGACTTCCTATAATTCAGTGAAAATGAAGGCACAATATACCCAAACTTGTAGGACACTAGGAAAGCAATGTTAAGAGGAAAGTTCATAGCATTAAGTGCCTTCAAGAAGAAATTCAAGACATCTCATTCAAGCAACTTTAATGGCTTACCTAAAAGCCCTAGAAAGAAAAGATGCAGCTACACCAAAGAGGAGTAGATGGATGGAAATAATCAAAATCAAGGCTGAAATCAATAAATTAGAAACAAATAAAACAATTCAAAGAATCAATGAAACCAAAAAAATATTTTCTTCATGATTTCTGTACAACTCTGTTTATCTTCTTTTTTTTTTTTAAGAATAAGCACTTTTTTCTTTTTTTTTTTAGATAATTTATTTAACTTTATTTTATGTGCATTAGTGTGAAGGTGTCAGATCTCTTGGAATGGGCATTACAGACAGTTGTGAGCTGCCATGTGGGTGCTGGGAATTGAACCCCGGTCTGTTTATCTTCTTTTAGACTAAAAGTAACATCTCATTTTGAATGGGTATGGATTTTTAAGTTCCAAGCTATATTTTTAGAACTTTCTCTCTCTCTCTCTCTCTCTCTCTCTCTCTCTCTCTCTATATATATATATATATATATATATATATATATATATATATATAAAGTTGTTGTCTAAATACCCTTAAACCATATGATATATTTCCAAGAATACTCTAAATTAAGATCTATTAATTTTAGCAGAACTTATTAGCTTAGATTAAAACTTGGTCATTGTGCTATCTCTTCACTATCAATAGGCTAAAATACGCTTGATCTCATTTTCTAAAAATGGTAATCTTATTAAACTATTGTATAGCCTTTGACTTTTATAAGCTATGGACTTCTTATATTCTAAATCATAAAGGCAACTGTTATGCTCTTTCTTTAGTGGACTGTGTTTATGACTTTTAAGGCTTCAACTTAATAGGGATGAAACCTGAAGTTCCAATATTTAATGGCTAACAAATGCAAGTTAATAATCATTTCATAGATGATCAAGTCCTTTAACATCTTCAAAAATATATTCATAGGCCTACAAATGCAAACATGGTGTCACTGATATCAGTGAAACTGCTGAAGATGGTCCCTGAGTCACCATACAGGAGTTGCTAAAAGTAATAAGAGAGGAGTCTTTCTCATAGGCTCATCTATGCTCCAGACCTTAGTTGCTGCTCTGGAGATGTTGGCATTCCCACACAGAAAAGAAGTCTGCAATGCCCCATCCTGCCAGGGTATAGCCAAAAGTCAACTTCACCAGGTAACTGTTTCAAACGCAGCCAGGAAGGATGCTGGGTCTGTGACTGTCTCAACAAGCCATGGCTACCTGCTGGCAGACTGGCCTCTGAAAGTCAAAATGCACCCGTGCAGGCTGTCCTCTGTGCCCAGCCATGGAGGCTCAACCAGCACAAGAGCCACAGACACTTCCAGCCTTCACACTCCTTGGCATGGTGGAGGACAAATGGCTCCTAGATTCAGTGACCTGCACCAGCCTTGACAAACCCAGATAATGCTGCAGGTCTGTTTTACCATCACACTCAGGCCCCACGGACATATTGCCAACTTCTGTCTTGGCAGACTTCAGATGCCTTCTCAATTCTCTTCATATGCAGGAGACCAGACCTTAAGCCTCAGTCCTAGAGTTGCTACTGTCAGGCCTAGACACAATATGCCTTGTTTCCAGACTAAAAACACAGGCCTTGGATGTAACCATCCCTTTAGCTAAAGGGCAGTAAATGTTCATAGCAGTCTCACCTATGTTTAAGGGTAAATAACTGGATACAAAGGCCTAAGGAAAATGTTTTTTGAGGGTCTAAAAAAGTATTTTAAGATTGGTAAATGCAGGTTATAAATGTTGCAAGGTCTAAGGTTATTTAAGGTATCCTAAGTAGTTAAAAATGCTTAATATTTCCTCCTGCAGCTATGCTGCTGTTATATTCACTGTCCAGAGCTTTGACCTTTATCAATAGCGCTCTGATTTATTAATCTAACTCTAATAAAACAAAAAGAAAACATTCCACTATACCATCCACTATCATGGTTCTAAGCTCAAGATTTTAAATTTCCTTTGGTTTGTCTTTTAAGTATAGACTTAAATTTTGTTTCTCATTGTGCTAGACTTACGTACATACAGTATCTTCTGGATAGAGAGGAAAAAAAACCTCTCTTCCAGAATGTGTAATCATACTATAAGTTAAGATCAAATGAGCTTTTGCCCCTTCTACTTTGCAAAAGGCTTCTGCCTTTCCAGAGTTCAACTTAAAGAATATTTATGCTGTTAACACAAATGTGTATGTCTACTGCCTTTTCTACAATGTATATTTCACTGCAAATTACAATTGTCATGAGAACATGTCTAAAGTTTATCTTTTTCATAAAACTTAAAAGGAATTCTTGTAAGCTGCAGTAAAGCCACCTGAATCCACCTCTCAGGTCAATTGGGCTCCAGATAAATACTGCACCTGTTGCCTATCTTAGAGGGTAGGATTCCTCTTCTTTCCCTTCTTGGTACTTCCCTTTCCTGGCTACTTGATTGCTACCTTCCTATGGCCAACACCAGCCAATTGGTAAGTCTTCACTCCTGGTTGATGCAAGCCCTTCCTACTTCTCTTGCTAGCCTACTTTCAAACCCTTCATCTAGGATCTTCTTCTCCATTCTGTAAGATTTTCCCTCTACAGGTATAGTTTTTCTACCTCTCTCTCGTCCACAAAATCTTAGGTAGGTAAATGGTGTCTGCTACAGGCAACTGTGCCCTTGGTCTCTTGCCAACGCTGATGAGTTGTTGGAAGAGATTGTACAATACTATTCTATTGAGTCAAACCTTGCTCTTGGGACACACTGATTCCTACCTACCTAATGGGAATAGTCCATTTGTCTGTTCCCCCAGATTCTCCTCTGAGATGTCTTCTGGAGAATTTCAGATTTTTACACCTAGTGCCTGCTTTAAGGTCCTCTAATCTTACATACCTCTGTAACCAAACTTGGCCACAATTTTCCTTAGATGACAGATCCAAAGCAAAACCTTTATAATTATTGACAGCGGTTGGGTAAATGGAGGTTTCCTCAGGTAAATGGAGGTTCGCATGCTCAAGTCTCTTCTTCTGTCTCTGTTCACTCTCCCAAAAGTTTTAAATGTACACCTAAAGTAATTTTCTCTATAACTTACTTAAATTTGTCTTCTGCTTATATGTATGTTCCAGAATCCTGCCAGACCCAGGTGTTTTCTACATCCACGGCAGTGCCAAAGCAGCTACCTCCAGTGTTCCAGTCTGATTTCGCAGACTTCTGTCAAGCTGGACCTGCACTTTCCCTCCCAGCCACAGACCCTGGACAGCATCAAAACATCCTTTTCTTCCCTGACTTTGGGACCTCCCTACAGTGTCCCCAGTGTCAGCAGGAAGTAGCCAGAAAAGAATCTCCGCCCGTTATTCACTTATTACTAACAAAATACTGGATTGGTGTGCTTCAGCCCCAGGACAAGTATTTCCAGGTTCTCCCAAATGTCCTCAGTCTCTATCTGCTATAGTGCATGGCCGGCAACTCCATCTTCTACCTGAACTTTCCAAGGCATGTCTTCCCTCTCCTCCTTACCATGTAATCTGGACATTTTGTTGCTATTTTTTTTCTCTCTCTCTTACCCTCTTGAATGGCAACCAAGAGCTGCTTCGAATACCCTATATTTATATATTTTAACTTGCGTTACACGAGAAGCAGCCAAAGTTCCTCACTTTTTAATTATAGAAAAAGAGAGGAATGTTAGTTTTTAGGCAGCTTGCATCTGGGTTGCTTACCAATCTATGATGTCATCATGTGTCACCTGCCAGGTAGTTGCAGACTACCTGGCAGGCTTGGTTCAGTTGCTCCATAAAAGGACCAACCTGCCACTTTGTCTTCCTCATGCTCTCATGTGCTTGCCTTCTTGCTCTTGTGAGCTCTTCCTCTCTCCTCCTCTCTCCCCTTTCTCTGTCAGGGCTCCCCTCCTCTTCTTGCTTCTTCTTCTTCCTCTTCTTCTTCCCCTCCTCATGTCTTGCTCTCTCCTTCTTTCTCTCTCTCCATCCAAGAAACCTCTTTCATATATTTGTTGAACATCATCATTTCAGCTTCTATTCTGTATCAGACAATCTCATCCTTTCCTGTACCAAATTATGATGTTTCTACAATTGTATGTTGGCAGAGTTCAAGTCTGCCCAGTGGTCCTTGTAATAAGAACAAGCTGCAAAGGGCTGAATGGTGAGGATAACAGAAAATTACTTCCAGCTTTTTGAATGACTTCAAGAGGACAGTGTGTATAAGGTTCTGATATAGTTCCAGGGAATATTTAACTACACAACACAACAACCTTATAGAAATGGAAAGGAAATTTAACAGAGAATAATTTAAACAAAAATGCTTAAACAATCACACATACTCCTCTTTCCCATTTCCTGGACTCAAGGAAAATTTAAGGGGGACTTTTTTAGACCACTTTCTACTCAAAACAGCAATTTTAAAGTTCAGGAGAAATTTTTCAGAGAAGTTCATGTTTGTGAGTTGACAAAACAAAACAAAAAAAGCCAAAATGTGTTCTGTTCTTCCTTCTAGGAAAGTTGTGGGTTGGGAAGAGTATTTTTTGTCAATTAAATTTGGTAAGAGTTCTTAACAAATGGCAATATTTTCACCAGCCTTTAAAACAGTGGTTCTTAACCTGTGGGTCATGACTTCTTTGGGGGGTTCACATATCAGATATCCTGCATATCAGATATTTACATTATGATTCATAACAGTAGCAAAATTACATTAATGAAGTAGTAACAAAATAATTTTATGGCTGGTGTCACCACAATATAAGGAATAATATTAACAGGTTACAGAATTAAGAAAATTGAGCATCACTGCTTTAAAAGAACATATATTGTGATTCTTTGAAAGAGCTATTTGGAAAGTACCATATATACTTTATTTATTTTTCCATAGAGTTGTTTGTATGTTTGTTTAATTGATTGAGTGTGGAGAGCTGCTTGTTTGTCAGGCTGCTTTGTTATTGAGTTTTCAGCGGAAAAACATGTTTTCACCCTTGCCTTCACCTTGAGAGAGAGATAAGCAAGATGTTTCGCCAAGCTCCTTCAACTTGTTTATGTGGGATCACACAGAGAGTTGGTAGACATAAACAAGTTTGACCTTTTAATGAACCCATTCATTGTATTGAGGTGCTTTGCTCTGACTAAAAAATAGGAACTGTGGAATAAACCAAGCTGCTACAGTTTTTACTGAGAACCCTCTCAAACTGATTCCATGTGTAGTGTGTTATTTTTTTTTAGTATTATTCAATCCTCACTCCCCACTCAGGAACTGTTCGAATCTGCCAGGAGGTCCTGGCAATTGAGACAAGGTTTTGTAACTCAGCCTGGTTTCAAACACTCTACATAGCTGAGAATGACCTTGAAATGAGCCTCCTGCCTTCTGAGCCTCCTGCCAGGATTGCAGAGCTGTGCCCGCATAGTTGGCTCCATAGGTTATTCGACAGAACAAGAATGTGTGGATGTCTCAAATTTCATTAATAGAATAAGAGGGCATCTTCTCTTCTAATTTTCTTTTAATGAATTTGTGAGCTACTAAGCTAGGTAGGCACCTTGGGGGACAAGCTTCTATATCAATGCAGTTTCAAAGTAACATTTAATTTTTTGTATGTGGATAAAGTTGGACATGCCTAGAGGGAGTTTCTGCCTGACATCTTTACCATGGAAAATGAACATATCTAAAACAGGTTGTCTGCCACATAAATTTAGTACCTTGATTTTGAGCTGCATATGCTCCAAAATGTGTGGACCTTCTTTTCTTATTGAACTATGATTTCAAACTGAGCATGCTCAGGAAAGTATTCCTTAATTGCAGTGGCTCAGGAATGTGCCCACCTACAAAGTTCTTTCCTATATGAATATTTACTGTGCCACTCAATAAAATCTGTTCTTTGTTAACTTTCATGCTCTCTTTACCTGTTGCAGGTAAGAATCTATCTCCATTCTTTTACTTTTTTGCTGTGCTAGTTTTGGCTTTATCTTCACTGATAAGAAAACTCATTGTATATGGTTACAACTTGAATAATATTCTAATTGGAAAATAGAATAATAGATCAGTACTTGAGGTGGCTTCACTCACTATATTCCTGACAGTACTATTGGATAAGATATAGGTCTGACCGAATATTTGCCTGGTGAATTAAGGTTTTTCTGATATTTCCCTAGGTCACCCACACCATTCAGTTAAAAGAGCAATCATTGGAAATATGTATACAACAAGAATTCTCATTTAATGTAGGTAAATGCTTGTCTACAGGTCTATGTCTTCTAGTTTCCCATATATACTTTTATTTATCATAACCATATCTACATTTTTGTATTTATATTTGTTTATTTGTTTATTATACTGCTCTATAAAGGAATTTTTTAATCATCTCTAGTAGCAATGTGATATTTCCTCAGTTTTACTCTTACAAAATAAAATGTATGTTTATTTGTATGTAGATGTATATATTCATATATGTATACATCACATTGTATTAGGCACCACTGAAAGTAAAACAAAATGCCCCCTTTTTTCAGAGAGGCCATAATATATATAATAAATAATTATATAAACGGTCTGCAAAAATGGCTCAGTAGATAAAAACACTTAGTGTGCAAGCATGACTACCTGAATTCCAAGTTCCATAATCCATAAGAAACCTGCAATGCATACATTGCCAGCATTTGAGGAGTTGGAGGCAGGCAGATCCTACAGCCTCACTGATAAGTCAGCTTAGCAGAAACAGTGAGCTTCAGGTAAGGGAGACTGGCTCAAAAGACAAAGTAGAATGTGATAAAAGAAGATATTCAACATCTTCCTCTGGCTTCTGCATGTGCATGCCTGGGTACACACCCAATTAAGAAGTATCTATTATGATATTATAGTTAGTAGTCAATTGACTGCAATGTAATGAGATTTAAATATACATTGAACTGGCCCTCACAATAAATAAATAAATAAATAAATAAATAAATAAATAAATAAATAAATAAATAAATAAATAAATAAAATGAATAAATAAGTTAATTAATTAATTAATTCACTTTCAGTTTTACCTCTGCATTTATCAGCTATATAACCCGATAAAAAAAAAAAGATTTAGTTTGAGACTCAATTTACCCATCTGTACAGTAGAAGGGTTGATGAAGATCATTTATAGGATTTTTTTTTTTAGTTTTATTATCCCTATATTTAATAAATGCTCCCTAGACTATCTTATGGTACAATTTAAACAGGGACCTGGGCCTTTTAACATCATTAACTTTTCTATATTATTGGTGAATGACTAATTGTTGATATTACCAGCAATTAGTTAAAGGACCAGAATGGGAATCAATTTTGACCTGTGAGATAAAAAGGAGAATCAGTTAGTATGTTTCTAGCAGACATTTTTGATAGCTGATTAAAATTAAAAGGTGGCAATAGGTTACATGTGCGTAACAGGTATGGGTGTGGGTGGGGAACTCTACTTCTTGTTCTCACATGTGGTGAATGAGGAGATAATGTACGAAGCTAGACAGCCATCTTCTAGAGAATTGCTAATACGCTGATTTACTGAAGATAGCAGAACAAAAAGTGGAAAAATACCATTATTCTCAATGACATTATTATACCAAGGCACTAACCAATCTTGCAACTCACTTTGTTTGGACTTTTGTGTATAAGAGATTTTATTTTTTTAAAAGGAAGAACATCTATGTTTTTCAAATCAACCTATTATAATGCACATTCATAAAGGCAAAATTATGCTACTTTGAAATATCTGTTTACCCATCCATAAGCCAAACTGAATATGGCAAAAAGCACATTTATTTCTTGACAGTAACAGGATAAAGTGAGTGATGCAGACGAAATGCCCTTAAGATAGCTGACTTTTTCCTTCTTCATCTGCAAATTAAAAGTCAAAGTATTTCTACCACAGTAAAATTACGGGTGCAAGTAAAGATAAAGTAATTATTCTTTTATTATCATTTAAACAACTTCTATGTCAGACAATGCAGCATGTCTGTTAAACCTTGTCATGCTTTGTTTCCTTCCTAGGAACATGAGCAGGTCAACATTTCTCAGATTCCCACATACTTTTTCTGATATCACATGACTGAGTTGTGGGTTGTGGGAAAAAGTAATGAAGTTCCCAATGACCTGCTTGTTAATACAATTCCAGGTGACCCCATTATGTTTTTTCCTGAGTCGTATTACCAGCATATTTGAAGGTTTGAGTCAAGGCATGAGATAGATGAAAACAAGTCTTCATATTGGCCACTAGATGGACATTGAGTTGTTCTGAAATGACTGCCTAAATAAGACTTGAACAAAGACAATTTCAGTAGATATGCTAACATCAAAGCTGGGAGGGGCAGGGAGTTGGGAATGGTAGTGAATTTCACAAAAAACTACAGCAGCTAATGGCTGCTGTGAGAGGGAGAATTAGTTTCTCCAAAGTATAAGCCCCATAATTATTTATCCAATGTGAAGTTGTCACCACTGAAAGCATATACACACAAACAACAAAAATGAACCCTGGAAAGCTATCTAATTAGGCACATCTGAACAGGGATCATTTATCCTTAAATATCTGCCAAAAGAGAATATCTACTTGAGCTGGGCATAGTGGTTCATGCCTTTAATCCCAGCACTTGGGAGGCAGAGACAGATGGCCCAACCTGGTCTACAAAGCAAGTCCAGGACAACCATGGCTACACAGAGAAACCCTATCTCAAAAAAGCAAAACAAAAAGGCAAAGAAGTAGAGGAAGAGGAAGAAGAAAAAGAGGAAGAGGAAGAAGAAGAGAAAGAAGAAGAACAAGAGAAGGAGAATAGTTGCCTGCTGGAAAGAAAATGATGTATCAAACATCTATGTGGTGGCATTTTTTTTGTCTTTATTCCCCATCATTTGTGTTTTTTAAAATTTTTATTTAACTTTTATTAATTACACTTTATTCATTTTGTATCCTCCCATAAGCCCCTCTCTCCTCCCCTCCCGGTCCTCCCCTCCCCCCCTTTCTGCATGCATGCCCCTCCCCAAGTCCACTGATAGGGGAGGTCCTCCTCTCCTTCTTTCTGATCTTAGTCTATCAGTATTCATCAGAAGTGGCTGCATTGTCAGGGTTCTAGGTTATCTCCATGAATAGTCCTTGGTTGGAGTATGAGTCTCAGGGAAGTTCCCTGTGTTCAAATTTTCTTGTTCTGTTGCTCTCCTTGTGGAGTTTGTGTTTTTTACATCATACCTATTAATGAGATTTTTAATACAGTTTTTACACACCCTTTCTGGATACAAATGCTGTGTCTTAAAAGAAAATGTGGCACTATGTGGAAATGTTGGAGGAGAATTCTATCTATAGTAGTTGGATCACACTGTAAGACATGAGCAATAAGCAAAAATGTGTGAGCTCACCAATGTCAGCACAGCTCTCAGTTTGTGAGTCAGACAGTATTTAGAGCAATGTCTTCCTTTTACAGGCAGGCACAATAACTGAACCACAGTAGTTACACACTGAAGTTATTTTTTAACTCCACAAATATAATTTCTATACAAGCAACCTGAAAGATTAAAGAAGATTCTCGTACTTTCAAAAGACACTCTTTAAAATATAGCTTTTCAGAAATGGGTCTGGCAATATAGTCCTGGCTGGCATTGAACTCTTGCCCTTCCTTCCACAGTTTTCCACTTGCTTCAATCACAGGATTTCACCATGATGCTCTGCTCAGATCACTATAGTTGTCAATATAAATGATGCAATGTGAAATACAATTGACTTGACACAGGAAATGATATTTTGAGCTTTAGCTCCATAAAAATATCATGTGTGCTTAATTCAATTTTGATTTTGTAATTTACCTGAAATGGTGTTTATGAATGTATTTTTTGGTATAAGTTTGAAATAATATACATATAGAAATATTTTAAAATCTATATATTCTACTTTGAAGCTAAAACACATGGACATTTTAATTTTTGACATATATTACATTTATGACTTGTAAAAAATAAATACCTGAAACATTTCATATGAAATCAAATGAAAAATAGTAGCTTTGGAACATTGACTGGAAGATTTAAAGAAAAATTACTCCCAGTAGCAGATTCTACTAGTTTGTGTGTGAACAGTGCACCATATTTGAAGATCAGAGGACAACCTTGGGTGTCAGTTCTTGCTTTCCACTTTGAGACAGGGTCACTTTGTTATGACCTATTGCTACATGTGTCAGGTTAGGTGGCCTGCAAATTCAGAGATTCTTTTTTCTCTACCCCTCACCTCCCTGTTTGAGCACTGGAATCAGACAGGCATGTACCCATGCTGTATTGTTTGATTTCTGGGGATTCAAGCTCAGGTTCTTATTCTTGTCCAGCAAGTACCTTATGGGCTGAGCCATCCTCCCAGCCTCTACTATACACTTGATGTATTCAAAAATAATAGATAGATCTGATAGACTGTAGAGAATACAGACACTGTGCTGATCCAAGCCACAATGATCTTATGCATTCTTGCTATTACTTATGTTATGCCTTCTAGCCTGCATTCATCTGACCCTCCAACCAGACTACTTAATACCTTTAATTTTATCTAATTTATTTGCTCAAAGCTCTTCAGTGGCTCCTACCTCACAGAGCAAAAGCCAAAGTCCCTGTAATATTTCAGCACTCTATGATGCCATCCCTGCTGTGAATGTCTTCTCCCAGTCTCTCCTGAATTGCCCTGTTTTAGCCATTCTATAATACTGTTGATCCTTCACAGGCAGTGTGTGAGTTAATCTCACGACCTTCATACATGATATCATTCCTTCCTAGAGTTCTCATCCCCAGAATCACCACACATTTTGTACTCCAGGTCTCTGCTCAATTTTATATTTATAAAAAGCCCTTCCTAATCAATTATATGATAGAGAAACTTCCTGTCTCCTGCTCCTATAAGATAGGATAAACATACTAAAATATGTACACTTAAAGAAGATAAACAAGAAAGAGGACACAGGGTAAGATGATCAATCCTCACTTAGAAAGACAAATGGGATGGACATGGGAAGTAGGAGAAAACAATAAACAGGACAGGAGCCTACCACAGAGGGCCTCTGAAGGACTCTACCTGGCTCTGTATCAAAGCAGATGCTGAGACTCATAACCAAACCTTCAGCCAGAGTGCAGGGAATTATATGATAAAAGGGGCAGTTAGTATGACTGGGAGAGGACAGTAGCTCCACAAGGACAACATATATCAGGGCACAGGGATCCTATATGAAAACTATTTTTAATGTAGAGAATTAAGGAGAGAAAAGGTTATTCGTGGCAAAGATAAGTCTGTCAAGGATATTATTTCAACTAAGTCAAACAAATCTTTAACTAGAGTATCTGTATACAGAAGTTAACATAGTTATAGTTATAAATAGATGTAAATAGTCAATAAGAAAATTACTATCTTACTTTATATAAGTAATTCATTCATGTATTCTTTGACCTTGAGAATTTAAATACTAGAGTATTTGTGGGAGATGGTGACTCAGATCAAACCCAGGGCTTTTGCATGCTGGGCAAGTCCTTCTTGGTTACCTGAAACAGGATCTTACTATGTTAGACAGATTGGCTTTGAGCTGGTGATACTCTTGCTTTCATTTGCCAAATGACATGTTACCATGCCTCATGAGAAAACAATTTTTTCCTAAAAAGAAAATGTCCTTTCTCAAAGCGTTAGCTTTTTTTATCCCTAGTCTTTAAGTTACTCATTAAAAGAACAATTTATGAAGTTCTGCACATGCCAGAGTTGGTATGACACAATGCATTTGAAAATAAGAACATGGGCAAATGATGACAGTAGGAGCATGTGCAACAGAAGATAACTAAATCATAAAGTCAATCCAGAACTTTATTCAAGGTCTGGCAAGATGGCGCCACCAAGTAAAGGCACTTACCACCAACCCTAACAACTTGAATTCAATCCCTGAAACTCACATGGTGGAAGGAGAGACTTGCTCTAGTAAATTTCCCTCTGACTATCAGATATACATTGTAGCAAAGACATAGGTATACAGAAAAGAATATATAATTTTTAAAATGTTTTTCTGTTTTTAATTTTTATTTTTTACATTAATTACAGTTAATTTACTTTGTATTTCAGCTGTAGCCCCATCCCTCATTCCCTCCCAATCCCACACCCTACCTCCCTCATCTCCTCCCTGCCCCTCTCTATGTCCACTGATAGGGGAGGTCCTCCTCCCCTTCCATCTGACCCTAGTTTATCAGATCTCATCAGGACTGGCCATAATGTCTTAAAGAATAAAAATTTATTAAGTACCTGATATGTACAGGTACAGTCAAGAAGCTCAGATCACAAAAGGAATAAAAACACTAAACTTCTCCTTTCAATGTGCTTCCATAGTAGGGAAAAAAGTAGTAGATAATACTGCAGAAACAAGAAACACAAAATTCCATAACATTTTAGAATGCATGACATGTGGGAAAAATAGAATAAGGTATTAGGGGAAGTTGGGCAAAGTATAATTTGTAGTTCATTTGAGAACTGATAAATGTCCTTTTTAAAGAGTGATGCTCATATCTCTCAATCCATGGAATACACCAAAGAAGTGGAGAAATACCTTGATGACAAGGTTTAACTAACTTGGATTAGAAGCCTGTTCCATGTTCTTTGGCAGTCTGAGCATAAGTTGTATTCCTCAACAAAATGAAACAGTAATATTTATATAAAAAATTCCTGGGTGAAAGGAGATGTAGCTCAGTCAAAGAGCACTTGCCTCACATATGGAAGGTCCTAGCTTCCATTCTTTACAATGAAGAAGAAAGCCACCAGGGAGATTCAAATATTTACTCCCTTCTTTTCATATGTGTTTGATAACACTAGGAACTCAATAAATTTAGATCCTGGGACTGTCTCAAGTCAAGGTAGCATGCTCTGTATGACTAATACATGTGTGTATAGAGATCAGTCCTCCTCCAAGGGCAAGGTCTAAAACTCGGACAGGTATCTGTCACTTTAATTCTCCATAGGCACACAAAAAAGCCTTGTACATAGCAAACACATACAATTGCCTTTATGGCAAATAAACTAATTTGCATTGATATATGCAGATTAAATACCTCTTTACATCTCTATTTAAACTACCAAAAATGACAGGAATAGGTTGGAGGGGACATACTGTACAAAGAGAGTACAAGAAAAGGTAACAAAAGTAGACTATGAACAAAATTCCAAAATTTTGTAATATGAAATATAAATACATGCTCTGATGGTAACTAAAATTCCTTCCCTTCATTTAAAACACTGCTAGCTAGTTGTAGTTACTTGTAATATGAGTAGAGGATGCAAAGAAGTCAGTTAGACCAAAGAACATGCATGTACTGGACCCTGATAAGTATTTAACTGATGAGCAGCCTGGTCTTCATGTGTGTCTCCTTCGAAAATGGAAAAGAGGCTGTCTATGAAATGGACTCTGTTGTCTGCTTTTGGATCACTTTCTCCTAGTTGGGCTGCCTTGTGTGGCCTCACTAGAAGAAGATGTGCTTAGTCCTGATGTGACTTGATGTACAGGGGTGGGTTGTTCTGAGAAAAGGGGATGGAACTGGGAGGAGAGGAGGAAGGGAGCTGTGATCAAAATACAAAGTGAATACATAAGTAAATAAATGTAATTAGAACAATATGTTAAAAAAAGAAGTCAGTTGGAAGTACATGCAAGACAAGATTCCATTACTCTAGTCCAAAAGAAAACAAAACCAAGCAATGACATCTGAATAGCTCATAACAGTGTCAATTCCTGTCCAATGTCCCATAGCATAGTTCACAATACCTCAAGACTTTCCTATGTACACAGTTTTTTCTCTGATCTGATTATCTCAACCTTATATATTAGCTGTTTTCAGATGACAACTATTACTAACAAAATCACTTAACTTGAATTTAATGAGACAACAGATAAACCCAAACTGGCTTTTTTTTTTAATGTTAAAATCAAAACACACAAATAGCTAAGGAAATATTTGACATATCATAAATATTAAAAAGACAGGATGATATTGTGACAGTATGTATAAGTGAACATAAATAAGACAATATATTAGAATGAATGTTAAATTAGGTAATATTATTTTTGGAGACAAGGTTACTTTGTGTAGCCCCATCTGTCCTGTAACTCTCTCTGTAATTCAGGCTGGCCTCCCAAGTGCTATACTTAAAGGAGTGTGCAACCATACCCTGCAGGTAATACTATTTTACCAATTAAATTTGTTTGTTTGTTATTCATGGTGGTGGGAATGGAATCTGGTACTTTGCACAGATTAGGCAGGCTCAACCATTGTGCTATATCATGAACTCAACATTAGTCCTGAACTTGACCTTGATAAATTGTACTATAGCTCTATAAGTGAATACCATTGTTTGTAGGAAACACATACTGAACTCTTTACCTCAAAGAATTCAGAAAATATTGTCTACTTTTGACACAGAATAAAAAAAATCATATGAGGTGCAAGGACACTAGCTAGAGGGTGGGATGTGCTTCTATATACTATGCTATAAAATAATGTCTGAAATTACATGAAAATAAAACGCAAACTTATTCTTTTAAAGGGGACCATTAAATGTATTCAGCACAGATACACAAATAAGAAAATAAGAGGAAACTGGCTGGCTGCAGAGGAAAATCTTGATATATACTAACAATCACATTTTTAGAATGAGAAGTAAGATAAAATATTTCATGAAACAGGATCAGGGTAACAAAGGATGAGTATATTCCCCAAATCAGAAAGGATTCTTTTAAATGAAAAATATGAGAACTGAATTTATTTAAAAGGAAATGAAAGTTGAAAACTAAAATTGAGGCAAGTGCTATAGAATGTTATACTCATATAAGCTTTCCTTCAGATTGGAAGGTAGGAGAATGCGTATGCAAAAGCTCAAAAAAAATTACTTTCCAAGTAGCATTTGACAGTATGTAGTACAGAAAATAAAACACATAAAAGAGAAAATTATAACAAGAAAAGATGGGATCTAAGAAACATGGAAATTAAATCAGAGACACCGGAAACACTTGAGGAGTAGTTCTTTCACCCTCCCTTCTTATTATATGGGTTGAATAAGTGTCATCTGTTTTCATTCCTCAACATAAAAGACAGGCAAAATAATCTTCATTCTCAGGATTTTCTCAAAAGTGTGTGTGTGTCTATGGGTGAGAGAGAGAGAGAGAGAGAGACAGAGAGAGAGACAGAGATTGAGAGAAAGAGAGAAATCTCAATTTATGATAAACTGAGGCTGTAACCAAGGACCCAAAATTAACCCAGAGTTACTGGTCAAGTGGTTCAAGACATTGAAATTGGCAGATTTCAGGGAAACACAATAAACAGAGAAGTCATTTTATTGATTCACTTGATTCAGCAACCTTCCTACAGATTTAAAAAAACAACAACAAAAAAAAGTCATCTCAGTTTGTCCATATGACTTTTTGCCACAGATTAGCAAAGATTAAATAAGTACAGGGTTTAAAATTATTAGTGCTTGAAGGGCATGGTGACATATACTCATAACCCTGGTTTTCAGTAAGAGAAGGCAAAAAGTTTGTGAGTTGAAAGACAGCCGGAGCGCATAAGAATATGAAGTAGGGGGGCGGGGCAAGATGGCGGCGCTGGGAGGACTCTCATTCTGAGGAGCAGCACAGCAGGATTGGCACAGTGACCAGCAATCAGAACTCGCGGCCATAAAACACAAGTGATTGTGTTTCACAGGTGAGAGGATACCCCACGGTGGGGGATTCAATCAGCTTTAACTCACCCGGCTAAACCGCTGAAGAGATCCCTGTTCCACCAGGCGCTTAGTCACCAGCCCGGGGCTACACGCCAGCGTGATCTGGTCACCGTCCCAGACTGAACTGTGGGCCCACAACACCATAGACTGGATTTCCCAGTCGAGAGATAACCCCACGGAGCAGGAAACAATTGGGACCCACCTCAGGTTACCCAGACATCCCCTGGAAAAGACTCGGGTTCCGCAGGTGCCCCAAGAGCCAGCCCCGACCCAGAGTTGGGACACAGGCGCCTGCACGGAGCCCTGCCTGCACGCCTGATTCGCCGCCTCAGATAGAACTGTGGGCACCAGGGCACCAGGGCACCAGACTGCATGTCTCTGGCAGGAGGAAACCCCCAGCAGAGGGGGTCAGCAGCTCTAACGCTTAGGACACCCAGCACCAAAACACTTCCTGGACTCACGCAGACTCTAGTGCAGGCAGGAGCGCTGTGCTCTGCCACCATTGTTGAGTTCCCCTGGGGCACTGGGACACACAGCTGCATCCTCAGACCTACAAAAGCCAAAGAGCCATTACAGCAGCCCTCAGATACTGTGCCAAGGATCAACCAGTTATTCCTAGCTAGACTGTCAAAACTGTGGGAATCCCTGGTTTTTCAAGATGGCTGCACCCACAGCGTCTGGACCAGAGCAGTGCCTGCAGCCGCCATCCCAGAGAGAGACACACAGCTTCTGGTCCAGAGTGAGGCACCCAGCCTCCAGACCCGAACAGTGCCCCCAGGCACCAACTCAACCTAGGTGCACATTCTCCAGGTCCAGAGCAGACCAATCAGCCTCTGGCCCAGAGACTTGCTGAGTACACCTCCCACTTTCCCGGACAGAACTGTGCGCCCCAGGATAACAGACTGAGGTTCCCTGTTGGGAGAAAACCCCACAGCTAGGGAATCAGCAGTTTCTTCAAGAGGACTGTACATGGAAATTTAGTGAGCAGCAGCACAATAAATTTATAACAAGAAACCCAGCAGTGGGGCAGCTGTCTTGAGAAATTCTATGGGTAAGAGGAGATCCCCCCCCTGCCTAACATAGACCACAGCTACTACTCAGGGCTATAAACCTGAGGTGAGCAGTGGCAACTCATGAGAAACACTGGCCATACAGTGACCATAACCAAAAAGCAGAGAAGGACTCCTTCAGGAAAAATCATCTTCCGGCCAAGGGGATACTCCCTACCTCAGGACTCCAGGAAGCACAGAAACTAACAGCCAACACCTAAATCAGCCCAATGGGTAGAGGTCAGCGTAAAGGCTCAACCAACAAAAGACAGAGCAATATGGCATCTCCAGAACCCAGCCATCCAGAGGCAAACAGCCCTGAACAATGCAGCATAATAGAAAATCAAGAAGATGACCTTACATCTATGTTGATGAAGAGGGTAATAGAGGAAACAAATAAAATACGTAAAGAATTAAAGGAAGATAAAACCAAACACATCATGGCTATCCGTAGAGAAATGGAGGAAGATAAAGACAAGCAGATTATGGCCATCCGTGAAGAAATATGGGAAGATGCAGCCAAACAGCTTGTGGCCTTCAGAGAAGAAATAATTAAATCACTGAAAGAAATCAAAGAGACAGAGTTGAAGGAACTAAAAGAAAACGAGGAAAATACAAGCAGACAGGTGAAGGAAGTAAACAAAACAACTCAAGACCTGAAGATAGAACTAGAAAAATTAAAGAAAACACAAATGGAGGAAATAATGGAGAGGAAGAATTTAGGGAAGAAAACAGGAACTACAGAGGTAAGCATAACCAACAGAATACAAGAAATGGAAGAAAGAATCTCAGGTGTAGAAGATACAATAGAAGAAATCGATGTATCTGTCAAAGAAAATATTAAATCCAAAAAATTCCTGACACAGACCGTCCAAGAAATCCAAGACAATATGAAAAGACAAAATCTAAGAATAATAGGAATAGAGGAAAAAGAAGACTCCCTTCTCCAAGGCCCAGAAAATATTTTCAACAAAATCATTGAAGAAAATTTCCCCAAGTTAAAGGAGAAGCCAATAAGGATACATGAGGCCTACAGAACACCCAACAAATTTAACCAGAAAAGAAAATCCTCCCGCCACATAATAATCAAAACAGGAAGTATACAGAACAAAGAAAAAATACTAAAAGCTGCAAGGGAAAAAGGCCAAGTAACATATAACGGCAAACCCATTAGAATCACACCTGACTTTTCAACAGAAACTATGAAAGCCAGAAGGGCCTGGACAGATATTATGCAGACCCTAAGAGAACACAGATGTCAACCCAGGCTACTATACCCTGCAAAACTCTCAGTCCTCATAGACGGAGAAAACAAGATATTCAATGACAAAAACAAATTTCAACAATACCTACACAAATCCAGCATTACAGAAGACACTGGAAGGGAAAATACAACCCAAGAAAATTAGCTTCTGTCAAGAAAACACAGGAAATAATTAACCTTACTACAGCAAAACAAAAAGCAACCAAGCACACAACCTTATGAACACAGCCAACATCAAAATCAAAGGATCTAACAGCCACTGGTCATTAATCTCTCTCAACATCAATGGACTCAACTCTCCAGTAAAAAGACACAGATTAACAGAATGGATACGTAAACAAAACCCAGCAATCTGTTGCATACAAGAAACACACCTAAGACACAAAGATAGACATTACCTGAGGGTAAAAGGTTGGAAGACGACTTTCTAAGCAAATGGACCCAAGAAACAAGCAGGAGTAGCCATTCTAATATCTGATAAAATAGACTTTCACCCAAAATTAATAAAAAGAGATGAGGAAGGACACTTCATACTCATCAAGGGAAAATTCCACCAGGAAGACATCACAATCCTGAACATCTATGCCCCAAATACAAGAGCACCCACATTTGTAAAAGAAACATTGATAAAATTTAAACCTCATATAGATCCCCACACATTAATCGTGGGAGACTTCAACACCCCACTCTCAACAAAGGACAGGTCAACAAAACAGAAATTAAACAAAGAAACAATATCTCTGACAGAGGTCATGAATCAAATGGACCTCACAGACATTTACAGAACTTTACACCCAAACACAAAAGAATTTACCATCTTCTCAGTACCTCATGGAACCTTCTCCAAAATAGACCATATAGTTGGTCACAAAACAAACCTCAACAGATACAAGAAGACTGAAATAATCCCTTGTATCTTGTCTGATCACCATGGAATAAAGCTGGACTTCAACAACTACAGAAATAGCAAAAAGCCTACACACACATGGAAACTGAACAACCTGTTACTAAATGACAGCTGAGTCAGGGAAGAAATAAAGAAAGAAATTAAAGCCTTTCTAGAACTCAATGAAAATGAAGACACAACATACCCAAATTTGTGGGACACAAGGAAAGCAGTGCTAAGAGGAAAGTTCATGCCACTAAGTGCCTTCAAGAAGAAATTCGAGACAGCTCATTCAAGCAACTTAAAAACCCTAGAAAAAGAAGAAGCAGACACACCAAAAGGGAGTATACGGCTGGAAATAATCAACCTCAGGGCTGAAATCAATCAATTAGAAACAAATAAAACAATTTAAAGAATCAATGAAACCAAGAGCTGGTTCTTTGAGAAAATCAACAAGATCGACAAACCCTTAGCCAAGCTAACTAAAAGGCAGAGAGACACCACCCAAATCAACAAAATCAGAAATGAAAAGGGGGACATAACTACAGACACTGAGGAAATCCAAACAATCATTAGGACTTACTTCAAAAGTCTATACTCAACAAAATTTGAAAACCTAAATGAAATGGACAATTTTCTTGATCTTTGACTTACCAAAGCTGAATCAGGACCAGGTAAATCAATTAAATAGTCCTATATCCCCCAAAGAAATAGAAGCGGTCATCAAAAGTCTCCCATCCAAAAAAAGCCCAGGACCAGATGGCTTCAGCGCAGAATTCTACCAGACCTTCAAAGAAGAGCTAACTCCAATTCTCTTCAAACTATTCCACAAAATAGAAACAGAAGGAATATTACCAAACTCATTCTATGAAGCCACAGTCACCTTGGTACCTAAACCTCACAAAGACTCAACAAAGAAAGAGAATTTCAGGCCAATCTCCCTTATGAACATTGATGCAAAAATACTTAACAAAATACTTGCAAACCGAATACAAGAACACATCAAAGATATTATCCACTATGACCAAGTAGGCTTCATCCCAGGTATGCAGGGTTGGTTCAGTATACGGAAATCCATCAATGTGATCTACCATATTAACAAACTGAAAGAAAAAAACCACATGATAATCTCCCTAGATGCTGAAAAAGCATTTAACAAAATCCAACATCCATTCATGTTTAAAGTACTGGAGAGATCAGGGATACAAGGCACATATCTAAAAATAGTAAAGGCGATACACAGCAAGCCTATAGCCAACATCAAACTGAATGGAGAGAAACTTAAAGCAATCCCACTGAAATCAGGGACAAGACAAGGCTGCCCACTGTCTCCATATCTCTTGAACATAGTGCTGGAAGTCCTTGCTAGAGCAATAAGACAGTTGAAGGAGATCAAGGGGATACAGATGGGAAAGGAAGAAGTCAAATTATCACTATTTACATATGATATGATAGTATATATGAGTGACCCCAAAAACTCTACCCAGGGAACTCCTACAGCTGATAAACACCTTCAGCAAAGTGGCCGGATACAAAATTAACTCAAAAAAATCAGTAGCACTCCTGTATACAAAAGACAAAAGGGCTGAGAAAGAAATTAGAGAAACAACACCATTCACAATAGCCACAAATGACATAAAGTACCTTGGTGTAACCCTAACCAATGAAGTCAAAGACTTGTATGAAAAAAATTTCAAGTCTCTGAAGAAAATTAGAGGAAAATATGAGAAGATGGAAAGATCTCCCATGCTCATGGCTTGGCAGGATTAACATAGTAAAAATGGCCATCTTACCAAAAGCAATCTACAGATTTAATGCAATTCCCATCAAATTGCCAACACAATTCTTTACAGACCTGGAAAGAAAAATTCTCAACTTCGTATGGAATAACAAGAAACCGAGAATTGCTAAAACAATTCTCTACAATAAAAGATCTTCTGGAGGTATCTCCATCCCTGATCTCAAGCTGTACTATAGAGCAACAGTTATAAAAACTGCATGGTACTGGCATAGAAACAGAATGGTGGATCAATGGAATGGAACAGAAGACCCAGAAATAAACCCACACACTTACAGACACCTGATTTTTGACAAAGATGCCAAAACCATGCAATGGAAAAAAGATAGCATCTTCAACAAATGGTGCTGGTCCAACTGGATGTCTACATGTAGAAAAATGAAAATAGATCCATACTTATCGCCCTGCACAAAACTAAAGTCCAAGTGGATCAAAGACCTCAACATAAAACCAGACACCTTAAATCGGCTAGAAAAAAAAGTGGGGAATACCCTAGAACTCATTGGTACAGGAGAAAACTTCCTGAACAGAACACCAACAGCACAGGCTCTAAGAGCAACAATCAATAAATGGGACCTCATGAAATTGAAAAGCTTCTGTAAAGCAAAGGACACCATCATCAAAACAAAGAGACTGCCTACAGATTGGGAAAGAATCATCACCAACCCTTTATCTGACAGAGGACTCATATCCAATATATATAAAGGACTAAAGAAGCTGAAAAGCAATAAACCAAGTAATCCACTTATAAAATGGGGACAGAGCTAAAGAGAGAATTCTCTGTAGAGGAATATCGAATGGCAGAGAAGCACTTAAAGAAATGCTCAACCTCATTAGCCATTAGGGAAATGCAAATCAAAACAACCCTGAGATTTCACGTTACACCCATCAGAATGGCCAAGATGAAAAACTCAAGGGACAACACATGCTGGAGAGGTTGTGGAGAAAGGGGAACCTTATCCACTGCTGGTGGGAATGTAAACTGGTACAACCACTCTGGAAATCAATCTGGCGCTTTCTCACAAAACTAGGAATAGCGCTTCCTCAAGATCCAGCCATACCACTCCTAGGCATATACCCAAAAGAGGTGCAAGTACACAAAAAGGACATTTGCTCAACCATGTTTGTAGCAGCTTTATTTGTAATAGCCAGAAGCTAGAAACAACCCAGATGCCACTCAACTGAAGAATGGATGCAGAAACTGTGGTACATCTATACAATGGAGTATTACTCAGCAATGAAAAATAAGGAAATCATGAAATTTTCAGGTAAATGGTGGGATCTGGAAAGGATCATCCTGAGTGAGTTGTCCCAGAAGCAAAAAGACACTCATGGTATATACTCACTCATATAAACATACAATATAGAATAAACCCACTAAAATTTGTACATCTAAACAAACTAAGCAAAAGAGAGGACCCTAACTAAAATGTTCAATCCTCATCCTGAAAGGCAAAGAGGATGGACATCAGAAGAAAACGAAAATAGGAAACAACCTCGGAACCTGCTACAGAGGGCCTCTGAAAGCCAGAAGAAAACAGGAAACAACCTTGAAACCTGCCACAGAGGGCCTCTGAAAGCTTCTGCAGTATAGACTGTCAGAGCAGATGCTGAGCCTGATGGCCAACTGAAGGGCAGAGTGAATGGAATTCTATGTAAGAAGTGGGAAATAGAAAGAGCTGGAGGGGACGGGAACTCCACAAGGAGAGCAACAGAACAAGAAAATTTGAACACAGGGAACTTCCCAGAGACTCATACTCCAACCAAGGACTATTCATGGAGATGATCTGGAACCCCTGCACAGGTGTAGCCCATGGCAGTTCAGTGTCCAAGTGGGTTACATAGTAATGGGAAGAGGGACTGCCTCTGACATAATCTGATTGGCCTGCTTGTTGATCACTTCCCCCTGAGGGGAGAGCAGCCTTATCAGGCCACAGTAGAGGACAATGCAGCTACTTTTGATGAGAACTGATAGACTAAGATCAGAAAGGAGAGGAGAATCTCCCCTATCAGTGGACTTGGGGAGTGGCATGCATGCAGAAAGGGGAGGGAGGGTGGGATCAAGAGGGGAGGAGGAAGGGGCTTATGGGGGGATACAAAATGAATAAAATGTAATTAATAAAAAAAGTCAAGTAAATAAATAAATAAATAAATAAATAAATAAACAAATAAATGTTAAAAAAAAAAAAAAAGACAGCCAGAGCTACATAGCTAGACTCTGGTTCAATTAAAACAGAACAAAGTGTTATATCAGTAGTTTGGCTTTGGTACTTACACTTTGGTGCTGTCCAGAGCATTTCCATGATCATATAAAATAGGCCAGGCTGGTCAGCTGGAAGATGAGTAACTAGGCAGAACAAATATCATGTAGACAATGTGGAACTACCTCAGGTGAGCCTAGACCAAATCATCTCTCTGGTGGCCTGCTACCTCACTGCAGACATGCAAGTGGCCTTCCCTGGGATGAACCAAACAATCATGTTCAGTCTAGCTAATCCCTGACCTAAGGAATCATGTCTAGAAATTTTGTTTCTTTGAGACAGGGTCTGTTTCTTTATTCTAGGCTCTCATAGAACTCAATACACTCCTGCCCTTATCTTTTAAATATGACAGGTACATACTATAAGAGCCAGCATGAGTTGAAAATTGTTTTAAGCCACAGCTTTAGAATGTCTGGTTACAGCACTGGGTATATAATATACACATCAAACAGAAAACTCTTTCCATTTGCTACTACAACAAAATATACTTTTTTATTTTCCACTTATAATCAAAAGGATTCTTAACCAAAGGCATAGTTTCATGTACTCTTGTCATTGTTCCCCTTCACCAGTTTCATATATCTTAAAGTATACTCTTGAATACTAAGCTTCTCTTCCCAACTCCATAGCCTGCCCGTATCCATGTAAATTTTGTTTAGACAAGTCGTCAAAGGACATGGGTTTTCTTCATAAACATAGGTCTCAGATTGAACCCTTACGAGTTCTCACTATCTTTTCTCAGTGTCAACAGATTAATGGTATAATTTTCCATCCACTGGTGTCTCTATTTTTACCACTCTTTACTTGTCTGTATTGGTTTGCTTCTGAAAATAGAAGACCTATCTCTCTGCCAAAGGCCAAAGGTCAATTTCCTCTCAGGACCTGGCCCATATGTTGTGTAATCAGATCCTTATGTGCTGACTCCTATACAGTTGCCTTCTAGATTATCCTTCTGCTTAGAGAAAGAGAGCTGGGCCTGTGAAAATGGGTTGATTATCTTTGAGCTTTTAAATAAATGGTAAACTATACATTGTAATAGAAATCTTTGAAAACTCAGTTATGTTATGTAAATATGTTTTTCTTTTAATCCCATGTATGGGATTTTCATTTGGGTTTTAGTTTGTCCATGGCTGATAACTGTCACATGTGAGGCACGGTTCAACGCAGCACCTTGGAGGAGACTTTCTACATATGCTGTTGATGGAGATTGGTATAGGCCCCAAAAGAACCAATCAAACCTAAATATCTGGGAGAAGTAAAGGTGCCTGAACCTCCTCTCCTCATTAACATTCTCTCTCCTACGTAGGACTGGGAGGTTAGAAAGAAGCGGCTATAAAGAACCACAAATAAAATCGTTTTTAAAAAGCACTAAAGCACACATTAAAATTACATGGCTGTTTTGAAAAATCCCAAGGCGTGGAGAAATTCTGTCTGTTTCTGTAGGAAGAACATTGGCATGGCTGTCGCAAGGACTGTGGAATGTATTTGTTGCTCTTGGGGTTCTACATAATCCAGTTTGCTGTTTATGCTTTCAATCCCATATAGCTAAGGCTCATATTCCCTTAGGCCTGTCTATTTCTATGACCCATAGTCTGACATCTGACTGCCAGGTTTTGTGCTTTTCTACTAGAGACTTTTCTTTTTAGCTATAGCCAATTTTACTTTCATGTGACTGGCTAGAAGTGCTAGAAATTTTGACTCTTTATTTTTTTTTCTATATACTCCCCATCCAATGACTAATCAAAGTTAGTGGGAGGATTTGCCACTTTCATTGTTACTCAGATGTAACAGCTTGAATAAGTATATTTTCCATTGGTTCTCAGGTATCATTGATACCTTCTCTGTCTCTCAATACCTAATAGATAGCTCTTAAAATTGAATCCTAAGTTCTGTACCAAATAATGTCCAAATTAGAGACAATTATTTTCCCATATAATGCTTTATAGTACAGGACCTGTATCTCTAAAAATGGTAACAACAATTTAGGAATCATTATAAGCATAATAGAAAGAACCAGACTTGAAGGCCAGCAAGGTGGCTCAGAGGGTAAAGTACTATGAATAAAGGCTGATTAACTGATTTCTCAGAACCCAAATAAGGTGGAAGAATATTAAATTCATATACTCTGACTTTCACGTGAGTGTCATGACACTTGCACTGCTATACTTACACACACACACACACACACACACACACACACACACACCACAAACAAATTGTGATAGTGAAACAGTGAATAGGTTAATAGCTGCTTTTGAGCCTAATTCACCCTTAGGGACTCTTTCCTGGTAATGGCTAAATCAATGATGAATACAGAGATCATATGAGGTCGTAATTTGGTTCATACACAACATGTGTATCCATCATTTTGTTCACTGGACGGAAAGCAGATAAAATTTCATTTCTTTTACTGTGAGGCTATTTAAACTTTTTAAAAAAATTTTTAGAATGGTGTTCTAAAACAGTCATTTATCTAAATACATACTTAACTTCAAAACATAACTGAGACAGTAACCTGCCCTACAACTCTGCAGAAGCTTCATACCACACCGAAGGCCAAACCAGCATCTACCCCACCCATGCTTGCCCAGCATAAGTCCAACTGCTTCTCCTCTCCAATTCCCCATTTCAGAGACCACAACTCTGGCAGAAGCCTTGTATGCTATCAGAGGCCAGGCCGGCTTCCTGAAAACCAGATGAAGCCTGTTACCCCACCAAGATGACATTTCAATTCTCAACACCTATGCCTCAAATGCAAGTACACCCACATTTGTAAAAGAATCATTACTAAAACCTAAATTACACATCAGCTCTCACATTTGATAGTGGGACATTTCAATGCCCCACTCTCTACAATAGACTGGACATCTAAAAAAAAAAAAACTAAATGGAGATATAATGACGCTAACAGATGGTATGACTCAAATGAACCTAACAGATACCTACAGAATATTTCACCCAAACAAAATAATATACCTTTTTCTCAGCACCTCATAGAACATTCTCCAAAACTGAACACATACTCGGTCACAAAGCAAGTCTCAACAGATATAAAAAAGAAAATGAAATGAACATCTTGTGTTTTATCAGGCCATCATGAATTAAAGCTGGATTTCAACAATAACAGAAACCTTACAAACTCATGGAAACTAAACAGTTCTATACTGGTTGGATACTGGGTCTAAGCAGAAACAAGAAAGAAATTAAAGACTTCCCAGAACTCAGTAAAAATGAAGGCACAACATATCCAAACTTATGGGCCACAATAAAAGCTATGGTAAGAGGAAAGTTCACAGCACTAAGTGCCTTCACAAAGAAAGTGGTGAGATTTCACACTAGCAAATTAACAGCACATCTGAAAGCTCTAGAACAAAAAGAAGCAAACACACTCAGGAGCAGTAGACTGGCAAGAAATAAACTGAGGGATAAAATCAATAAAATAGAAACATAGAGAGCAATAGAAATAAACAATGAAACAAAAGTTGGTTCTTCGAGAAAATCAACAATATAGACAGACCCTTATCCAAACTAACTAAAAAAACACAGAGAGAATTTCCAAATTAACAAAATCAGAGAAAAATGGGGACAAAACAATAGACACTAAGAAAATCCAAAGAATCATTCAAAAACCTGTACTAAACAAAACTGAAAAATCTAAAAGAAATGGACAATTTTCTTGATAGATAACAGTTAACAAAATTAAATCAAGATCAGATAAACAACTAATTAGACCTATAACTCTCAAAGAACTACAAGTAGTAATTAAAAATTTACCACCACCAACAACAAAAAATGTTCAAGGCCAAAAGGTTTTATTAGAGTATTCTACCAGACTTTCAAAGAAGAGCTAATGGCAATACTCTTCTAATTATTGTGCAAAATAGAAACAGAAGAAACACTGCCCAGTTCATTTTATGAGGTTGCAGTATTCTTATACCCAAATGTACAAAGATTAAACAAAGAGAATCACAGACCAATTTTTCTCATGAACATAGACGCAAAAATACTCAATGAAATAATTGCAAACCTCATCAGGACTGCTGGATCTTCTAAGCCAGGGGCAGATGGCAGGGGAAGAGAACTCCCCCTTTCAGTGGACTAGGGGAAGTGGATAGGGTGAAAGTGGGAGAGAGGGTGGGATAGGGAGGAGTTGAGAGCGGGGCTACAATCAGGATGTAAAATGAACAAATTGTAAAAAATAGTAATAAAAAATCTTAAAAACTTGCAAACCAAATCCAAGAACATATCAAAAAGGCCATCTACCGTGATCAAGTAGGTTTCATCACAGAGATCCAGCGATGGTTCAACATACAAAAATCTGTCAATGTAATCCACCATATAAACAAATTGAAAGAAAAAAAAAATCACAGTATCCATTCATTAGATGCTGAAAAAAAGCCTTTGACAAAATTCTACACCACATCATGATAAATGTCTTGGAGAGATCAGGGAAAGGAAGAACATACCTAAACATAATAAAGGCAATTTACAGCAAACCTATAGCCAACATCAAACTAAATGGAGAGAAACTCAAAGCAATTCCACTAAAATAAGGAACAAGGCAAGACTTTTTCTGATTCTCCACATCTATTCAATATAGAACTTGAAGTTCTAGCTAGAGCAATAACACAACTAAAGGAGATCAAGGAGATAAAAATTAGAAAGAAAGAAGTAAAAAAATTGTTATTCACACATGATATGTTGATACACATAAATGACCCCAAAAATTCTACTAAGGAAGTTCTGCAGCTAATAAACACCTTAGTGAAGCAGCTGGATACCAGGTTAACTTAAAAGTAGCCCTTTTATATACAAATGCAAAGAGACTGAGAAAGAAATAAGAGAAATAATACCCTTCACAATCACCACAAATAATGCAAAATATCTTGAGGTAACTCTCACCAATCAAGTGAAAGACCTGAGTAATAAAAACTTCAAGTCTTTGAAGAAGGAAATTGAAGAAGATATCAGAGGATGGAAAGATCTGCCATGTTCATGGATCAGTAAGAATAAAATGGCCATCCTACCAAAAGCAATCTATAGATTTAGCACAATCTCTATCAAAGTTACAACACAATTCTTTACAGATGATGAAAGAATGATACTCAACTTCATATGGAAAAACAAACATC
The DNA here is from genome assembly GCF_907164565.1 of Psammomys obesus. Lineage (NCBI taxonomy): Eukaryota > Metazoa > Chordata > Mammalia > Rodentia > Muridae > Psammomys > Psammomys obesus. Next base: position 4,179,521 of record NW_026592481.1, on the reverse strand, counting down.
TAAGATAGCTCAAACAATCCTGACAAATAAAGATATTGCTGGATGTATCACCATACCAGATTTAAAGCTGTACTACAGAGAAATAGTAATAAAACCCAAACGGTATTTGTATAAAAACAGACCGATAGACTAATAGAATCAAATTGAAGACGAGAATGTAAATCCACACTCCTTATGGAAACCTGTTTTTTTTTTTTATAAAGAAGCAAAAAAATATACAAAAAAGAAGGCATCTTCAACAAATTGAGCTGATCTAACTGGATATCAGCATGTAAAAGAATGCAAATACATCCATGTCTATCACTCTGAACAAAACTCAAGTCCAAGTGAATCAAAGACCTCAACATAAAACCAGAAACATTGAATGTGATAAAAAAAAAACAAACTGGGGAGTAGCTTTGAATACATTGGTACAGGACACAACTCCCTGAATAGAACAGCAATAGCTCAAGTACTAAGATCAATGATTAATAAATGGAACCTCATGAAACTGAAAAGCTTCTGTAAGGCAAAGGACACTGTCAATAGAACAAATGGCAGCCTACAGATTAGGAAAGGATTTTCTCCAACCCTACATCAACAAACCAACTAACACCAACAGACCAAATAACACAATTTTAAAAATGGGGTACAGAGCTGAACAGAGAATTCTCAACAGAAGAATCTCTAATGGCCGAGTAGCACTTAGAGAAATGTTTAATACCCTTAATCACCAGGGAAATGCAAATAAAAATGACTCTGAGATTCCATCTGTTAGAATGACAAAGATCAAAACTATAAATGACAGCACATGCTGGAGAGGATGTGGGGCAGGGAGAATACTCCTGCATTTCTGTGCAAACTTGTACAACCACCTTGGAAATTAATATGGTAGTTTCTCAGAAAATTGGGAATTGATGTGTCTCAAGACCCAGCCCTACCACTCCTGGACATATATCCAAAGGACACTCCATCCTACCACAAGAACACTTGCTCAATTATGCTCATAGCAGCTTTATTCATAATAGCCAAAAAATGGAAATAATCTCAATCTCCCTCACCTGAAAAATTGATTTAAAAATGGTGGCACATTTTTACAATGGAGTATTTCTCAGTTGTTAAAAAAATCATGAAATTTTCTGGCATATGGGTAGAACTAGAAAAATCCTGAGTGGAATAACCCAGACACATGAGGAATGTATGTACTCACTTATAAGTGAATATTAGCTGTAAAAAGTAAACACAGACCCAGAGAGGATGGCCTTCACCTGGAGTCAGGGATAAGCAGGATGTTTTGTTTCCTTTTGTTTCACCTCCTTTTGTTTCTGAGAGAATCACACAGACAGGTGGTCACAGTAAATAAGTTTGACTTCTCTGTGAACCCATTCATCATACTGAGGTGCTTTGTTCTGACTATGAAAAGGGATTATTGGAATAAACCAGTGTGACTATTTTCTACTAGAGCCCGTCTGAACATATACCTTGTGTAGTGTGTTGGTTTATTAATTTTTCTTTCAATCCTCACTCCCCACTCAAGAACTATTCAACTCTGCCAGTGGGCTTCAGCAGAGAGAAGAGGGATTTCATCCAGCAACTGATGTGAGCAGATGCAGACTCCTTCAGCCAAACATTAAGAAGAGATTGGGGAGTTCTGAGAAGGAAAAGGAGGAAGGATTGGAGGAGCCAGAGGGGTCAGGAACTCCCCAAGAATATGACCCACAGAATCAACTGACTGGGACAAAAGTGGGTTCACAGAGATAATAAAGTCTGCATGGGTCTGACCTAGGTCCTCTGCATATATATTATTTTGTATAGCTTAGTGTTCTTGTGTGGGATTCCTAACAGTGGGAGCAAGGGCTGTCTCTGACTCTCTTGCCTGCTTTTGGAACACTTCTCCTCCTACTGGGTTACCTGTCCCAGCCTTGATACAATGGTAAATACCTGGTCTTATTGTAACTTATCATGCCTTATTTGGTTGATGTCCCTGAAAGGCCTGCTCTTTTTTTTGAGGAAAGGTGGAGTGGGGTGGCTCTGGATGAAGGGGGAGGTAGTGGAGATTGGGGAGAGAAAAGGGAGCGGAAACTGGAGTCAAGATGTAATATATGAGAGAATAATAATAATAAAAAAGAACAATACATAACTAGAGGGTATTCTAATAAATATATTTAAATGTTTATGAGATATTGACATTTTGGTTATAGGTCAAACTACAGAGTTAAATATAGGCTATTTTTTATTGCCAAATGCCTTCAGACTTCACTGATTTTTTTGGAACTGCTAGTAAAACAGAGATAGCATCCAAAGCTGTGCAAAGATTTTTGTGGTCCAGAAAATTATGATTCTTTACTTGTGCATACAAACTAAATATTATTAATGTTTATTCTCTATATCTTTGAACAGTAGGCAATCTAGGACTCAGATGATTCGGGACAAATCTCTTTATGGATCTATGAATTGTTCTTCTAACGAAGAGAGGAAAAATCCTTAATAGTTCTGAATGATCAATTCTGTGAAAAAAAAAATAGCAATTTTGGCAACTGAGGGACACTGGTAACCATTTGAATAAGGCTTCCTTTACTTGCAGCCAGTATTGCAGTCATTGCTTTGTCAAGCATTTTGAGATTCCTCAAGCATGAAAGGAAGGATAGGGAATCAAATCCTCTCTACTTAATAGGAACTGTCTTAGAACTGCTTCAAAATTAGCTTTGGCTCAGCTTAATGAAATGTCCTCATTGTTGAGCAGCAGCCCACCAAATCCACAGCATTCAATGGCAGCTCTTTTGACTGTTAAAAAAAAAAGCCTTGAAAATTGCAGAACATAGAAAAATAAAGATTTTTAATTTCACCCACTTTCAGATTCATAAAAACAATATGGGTTTTATCCTGTTCTTTGACTACTTAAGTAGTATAAGCAAGCAATCCTAAGAAGATGTTCTTTATTCTCACAATACACAATTCAACACTTGTGAAATATGGCCTAAACTTTCTATAATGAACCTCATCATTCCCACTGTCCTCAAGAAATTGTTTTAGAGGGGAGCAACGTAACCAAGACACAAGAATGAGAGCCATTTTTTGGTGGTGTCACTGAACTTTCTACACTGACATTTTGTGGAGAAGTCCCTTGAAATTTCACCCAGTTCAAAATAATAGAGTTAATCTTTATCCACTGGAGTGACAAAGTGGCAACTGCTTTTTTACACATCTTGCCTTCCATTCTGCAGCCACCAAATATCTTCATGCCATTCAACTGTGTTATAACATGACTGCAACAGCCAACATCACTTCTTTTTTTACATCAGTATGTGCATAAGTTTTTACACTGAAAGCTCATCATTCTATACTCACTATTCATCTCCACTTGGCCTGAACAAGGGTTTGACTAAACTGAGTTTCAAGTGCAAAAATCAGCACAGCAATGTAGCAAACAAAGGATCTCCTTATTGAAATGATACCAATGTCAAATACTGATGTGTATAAATAATTAATTGTGTTTTCACTGGGGAGCCCAGTTTGATCTTTGGTGGCTTAATGACCCTTGGGGTCTTTGCCTCCCCAAGAAGAGGGAACACTTAGGATATTTTATTACTAGCTCATCACTAATTTATAGATTACTATGGAGTCAGGAGCACAGGGTCAGAGTCTCATCTATCACTATGGGCAGCTCCAATATTAAGAGATCACCACTTACCAGAAATCAGTGAAAGGTACCAGAGATAAAGAAAGGGGATAATGTCACACAGGTGCTGCATAGAAGACATATCAAAATTGAAAAATCCCTTTTCTTTTCCTTCAGCTATGTAAACTAAGAAGTACTACAATTATCTCCTAAAAGTAAAACTCATAATGCATAACAAATTATAATCAACTGTTACCAAGTAGTTGTTTGTTTTGTTTTTCTTTTCTTTTCTGCTATGCTTCTGGCAGGATTTTTTTAACCAGACCAACTGTATTAGCTTTACACTTTTAAAGAGGTACTATTGCTTCTAAAGGTGGTGAAAAAGAGAAGGAGGAGAACACTTTCTCAACAGGAAAATTAAGTCTTGCCAAAAACGACATGAAACGGGGAAGTATTGGTTCTTAATTGCAGATTTGATAACATATGTGCTATGTGCTCTGGAAACAAGCATTGGATATGGAGTTCATTTCCTTCTAATTGTTCAAAGTATGTTGTCATAGATGCACATGTTGAGATGTGATAGGAAGAAACAGACTGCAAACACTGTTACATTCCTGAGTTTTACACAATTTTCTGAACAATGTTAATAGCCTTCTGAGAATGTTCTCAAGAATTCCACTTACATCACAACCAAGTATGTATTCACACCCTCTGACCCCTCAGCCATGCCTCTTCTAACTTCTGTGCAAAGCCCCTTCTTATGCAACAGAGGAAAGATGGGGCCCATAAATAAAACCTAAACCCAGTGCAATCTGAAACAAGCACTAGTTAAGAGAAAGAAACCTCTGAGCATATTCATAAGGAGTGGTTCTTTATGAAACTTTTCTGTGTTACAGGGACACCATGGAGGCTGTGCCACATTCTGCAACTGTTGCTATGGCAAAGCGTCTTGGGCTATTGAGTAGGGAACACATTGTTGTGTTTAAGTCATGTAAATGATCAGGACACAAAGGAATCAGCCCAGGCAGGCCCTGCTCCATCACTGCTTTGCTGAGGTCTTTCTCCCTTGATATATGCCATTTACACAGCATGGGAAGGCTAGCTCCCACCCCCACCCCCTACCCCTGTGCAGAAAACCTTACTCCCTGGGTGCTTCCAACTGGCCTTTGGAGACATTTATGAGATCCCCACCTCTTTCAGAATTGATTCGGTAGGGGAACAACTACACAATGACAAAAACCTTTCCTCTGTTTTATTGCCAGGATATTTCTATGCAGGTTTTATATTTTGTTCCAGGCTACGGATCCTGTCTAATATTGCATTTTTCTATCAGTTTCTGTCTTTTAGAAGGATACAAGGAGAGCGTCTCCTTTGTTACCGCTTATACCTCAAATATGTATTTTTAATGAAGCATTTTCCTACAGCACCAATTCACACTGATTAGAAATAATTATAGAAAAAAAATATGCACAATACCTTTTACTAATGCTACCACCTCTCAGGGAACAATGAGTATCTAATTTAATGATCTAAGCATTGTTTGAAAGCAATGTTGAATTAAAAATAATAATATATTTTAAGTGGAACTTATTATTATTTGGGGGTTTAACTATGCAATTAAAATGTACTATTATTTAGGATTCAATGTTTCTAATTTTAAAATTATTTTTCAAATTAAGAATTAACCTATACCTTTAAACAAACAATTTAAAAACAACAACAACAACAACACCAAAAAAAAAACCTCCTCCCTGTGAAAACACTTTGAATTTTGTGACTTGATACTTGGATTGCTGTTCTCAGTATAGCTTAATTTTAAGAGTAAATTATCACCACCATGAAAACATGCCATTTTGATGGCATTCTGTCAATGTCACTTTCTGTGCTTTGACACTCTACTGTGATTACAATGGATTATACCACTGGTGGAGTATTTTATTTATGGACATTACATATTGGTACACAGAAACTCTGCATTAGCTTTGCAAAGTCTCTTGTATCTTCAGCAATCACAATGTTAAAAAAGGTTTTGTTATTTTTTAAAAACATTTTGATGCAAAGTAAAAATGTATTTTTCCTACTTGTATATGAATGAATCATCCCAAGAGAGCTCAGAGAATTACTATCACATACTTGTATATTTGCTATTAGTCCCAGAACTTGTCTCAGCTTCTGGAATCAGAAGAACTTAAAATAATGAGTGCTCAGTAAAAACTTGACTTACCCAGAATTTGAAATCCATTCAAAGAAGAATTCTGTAATGATTATGAATTAAAATCTATTTAATTTTATTGATTGAAAGGTTCGCCTGTGAATTATTTTGACAGTATTTACAATTCCTGAAAAATTTAAGACATAATCTGACATTTCATTTTATCTTTTTTAAAATTCTGTGCAGTTAAAAGCATAGCTTTTAATTCCTCCCTTCCCCATCTGAAGAGAATTTCAAATATTAGAAACACAATATAGGAATGCTTGTCTTGAGATGTCAGCATTCATATCTTGTACAGTATCATTTTCCTAAATGTGTCTCTCTTAATGTATACTCCTCCATTGCTGGTGGGAGTACAAACTTGTACAACTACTTTGGAAATCAATCTGGTGCTTTCTCAGAAAACTGGAGATAGCAATTTTACCTCAAGACCCAGCATACCATTCCTGGGCATATACCCAAAAGGTGTTCCACCATACAAGGACACTTGCTCTAGTATGTTCATAGAAACTCTATTTGTAATAGCCAGAAACTGGCAACAACCCAGCTGTCTCTCAGCTGAATAGCTAAAGAAACTGTGCTACATTTACACAATGGAGTACAACTCAGCTATTAAAAACAAGGAAATCATCAAATCTGCAAGCAAATGCATGGAACTAAAAAATATTATCCTGAGTGAGGTAGCCCAGACCCAAAAAGACACACATGTGAATATTAGCCATATAGTATAGGACAGCTATTCTACAATCCACAGGCCCAAAGAAGCTAACTAAGAAGGTCCAAGGGAAAATGCTTGAATCTCACTCAGAAGGGGAAAGAAAATAGACATCAAAATGAATGAAGAGAGATAACTGGGTGGAAAAGGGGATGGGAAAGGAAATGAGCGTTGGGATTAAGCGGGGGGGGGGAATGGAAGTTGAGAGGGCTTGGGGAAAGAATGAAAATAGATGGACGGCATCTTTGGGAAAGCCGGAGATCCACAATGGGGTAGGCTGCTAGAAAGATATGGGGGTATCTCTAGCTGAGACTCTTAGTAGCGAGGGATATGGAGACTGATGGGGTTACCTCCTACAGCCAGGTAGGACTTCCGGTGGAGGGAGTGGGGACACCAATCTACCCACAAAAACTTTGACCCAATATTTACTCTGCCTACAAGGTGTTCAGAGATAAAGATGGGACAGAGATTGAGGGAAGAGCTAAACAATGCCTGGCCCAACTTGAGACCCACCCCATGGAAGGAACCCAGTCCCTGACACAATTAATGGTACTCTGCTATTCTTGAATACAGTAGCCTCGCATAACTTTCCTCTGAGAAGATCGACCCATCAGCAGATTGAAACAGATTCAGAAACCCACAGCCAAACATTAGGCAGAGCTCAGAAGTCTTGTGGAAGAGTTGGGGAAGGGTAGAAGGATCTGAAGGGGACAAGATGGCCACAAGAAGACCAGAAGAGTGAACTAACTGAAGACCACGGGGGCTCACAGAGACTGAACCACCAAACAAAGAGAATTCATAGGCTTTGGTATCCTACACATATGTAGCTGATGGGCAGCTTGGTCTTCATGTGGCTCCCCTAGCAATTAGAGCAGGAGCTGTCTCTGACATTGACTCTATCACCTGCTTTTGGATACTTTCCTCTAGCTAGGCTTTCTTGTTGGTCCTCAGTGGAAGAGGATGTGCTTAGTCCTGATGCAACTTGATGTGCTGGGGCAGGTTGTTATGGGGAACCCCTTTTCTGAGGAGAAAGGGAGGAGGGAAAGGGGAAAGAGGGTGGAAGGGTGGGACTGAAAAGAGAGGCTGAAATAGTGATGTAAAATAAATAAATAAATTAAAAACTTTTCTTTAGTTAAAATCAAGTAGGGGATAGAGCAAGTGACAGAATGTTTGTCCATCATGGATGAAGCCTTAGTTTCCATCTTCAGCACTGTCTATAGCTGATGTTATGGTACACACCTCTAATCCTAGCACTAGGCAGGAGAGGCAGTGGTATCTGGAGTCCAAAGTCATCCTCACCTACATGAAGAGTTTGAGGTCATCTTGGGTTACATGAAGCTTTGTTTCTAATACACAAATAAACATCATAAAAACATCTCAAATCAGACATGGTGGCACATACTCATAATCATAGCACTTAGGAAGCTGAATCAGGAGAACTGGCAAGAATTTGAGGCTACTCTGAGCTATGTCGTAACTATCAAGCCAGCCAGAACTACATAATGAAACTGTGCCTCAAGGAAAATATAACTATCAGAAATATGTATTTCTTTTAGGTTCAATTTAATATGTAAATATGTATGCATATATGTATATACATATACATATGTATATGTAAATTTACTCCACATATACATGTATTATACAATAGAATAATAGTATTATAATATAATCTAATATTATAACAGTATAATTTCAAAAATTCAGTAAGACCAAAGGAATCTTCTAATTCTCAATATTAATAACACAGTAAGTCCAATAATATTTGATTTTATAATATATAATGATTATATAATATTTCCATGTGCTTGCATGATAACTTTTAAGAAGCTATCAGAGCATACATCTAATTATAGTCTAACTTTATTCTGTGAGCTGTCTTTTGGGCTAGTTTTTCACTGCAAGTAAATGGTGAGGATGGAGCTGCAAAAACACATTTCATCCTGGCTCTCAGTCCCTCATTCTAGCCCCTACTCTACAATTACAATTACACATACATTATCTTTTAGAATATCTCTGATGGTGTTATTCTGAGGAGTGGTCTAGATGTTACCTTTTTCTAAAACTAAAGCATTACGTTTTTTTTTTTGTTTGTTTGTTTGTGTGTGTGTACAGACTAGACACATTTGACTCTGTGACTTTCTGAAGCAAGAGCTTAGTTGACATATAATTCATATGTAATAAAATTTACCAAATTAATGTATAACATTAAATAGATTTTAGCATATTCATAGAGTTGTAACCATCCCTATAGCATAATTTTAGAATACCTTCCTCCCTTGAATAAGAAACATCTTGTGCCTGTTAGCAGTCAGTCCATATTCCTCTACTCTCAACCAATGTCCCCATTATTATCAACCTTTCTGCATGTATAAGTGTGCTATTCTCAACATTTCGTACAAACAAATTCATAAAATATGTGCTACGGTAGCATTACACAACCTCTATCAGTAGGATATGCTCTATTTTTAGTGGTTGGATAGTATTCCACTGTCTATATTTTGTTCCTGCCTTCATTTACTGATGGATATTTGGGATGTTGATATTTTTCAGCTATTATGAATAATGCTATGATATACAAATTTTTTTCTCACAGCAAAGATAAATGTTTCCAATTCTCTCAGGTATATCTTATATCTACATGTGTTCTTCATATTGCTTGTTTGTTTATTGTGTGAGTATATGTATGTGTGTAGGTGCCCATGCATGTGGAGGCCAGAGAAGAACTTCAGATGACTGTTATCTACAGTCTCTCCCTGAATGTGGAGATTGGCTGGAAGCCAATAGGACTGAGCTATCCTCTTGTCTTCAGCACTGGCAGCAGAAGTGTTACAGGTAGGTACATAGCCCATGACTGGTTTTTAACCTGGGTTCTAGAGGTTTTAATTCAGACCTCCACACTTGTGCAGTGAGTATTCTTTACTCACTGAGCTATCTCCCCAACTTTTCTACTTGTATTCTTGCTAGCTCATATGATAACCTTTAAAAAAAAATAGACATGAGGGAGGAAGGGTGGGATTGGGAGGGAATGAGGGAGTGGGATACAGCTGGGATACAGAGTTAATAAAATGTAACTGATAAGAAAAAAATAAAATTAAATAAAAATAATCTGAGAAACTTTCAGACTGTTTTCAATGTGGCCCCAGCATGTTACATTCCTCCCAATAACCCCTATTCTTAAACTGAGCTATTCAAATGGATACTAAAATTTTCTAATCTTCATGGTTCATTCTTTCACACATTTCTGGGTCTGACCAGATCAAAGGAGAAAGAGTGCAGTTATTTCACCAAGGTGTCAGAAGAGTCCCAGAATTATAATGGGAAACAAAGACATGAAGGAAAAGCTCATAAATTCTATATCTATTGTGGTGAAAAAAAATTAAATCTCACCTTATAGCAAATAAATATACTATTTGGCAAGCCATACAAAAATAACAACAGAAAAAAGTAGCCACTGAGCCAAAGAGAGTCTCCTAATGTCAACCTTTCATGCAATTGTCTGTCAGTAGCTTCTGAAGGTGTGGAGCCACAGTAAGGGATCTATGAAAAGTTTTCAAAGTTATGAAGTAATAGATTTTTTTCTATAAAGACAATCCATGCAGAATTCCTCACACTTGCTTCTTCCTCACTCATGCACAACTATTGTTTTTTAAAATGTTTATTTATTTTTATTATGTATACAATGTTCTGCCTGCATGTACACCTGAATCCCAGAAGAGGCATCAGATTTCATTATAGATGGTTGTGAGCTACCATGTGGTTGCTGGGATTTGAACTTGAGACATCTGGGAGAGCCAGCAGTGCTCTTAACCTCTGAGGTATCTCTCCAGCCCCACAACTATTGTTTTTTTTAATTTCCAAAGGCATTTAAATAAACCTATATAATCTCTAGGATTCTTGAGCTTCATATTGACATAGATCCTAGGTGTTAAGGCAAGCTCTGGCATATTTGGGAAATAAAACATGACCTTTGCCTCTGACAGATCAAGGGATAGTCTGAAAGTGGATTCGAATTATTCATTCACACACACAGCTAACAACACTATGACTACCTCTTTTTATATTGTAAGCCACAAGAGGGATATAAGTATTTCCTGGCCTGGTTCTACCGGACCCGAATAAGCAGCAATGACCATTTTACTTCTTCACTATAGTTTTTATAATATCCACCAGTCAGTACTTTTGAATTGTTCTTAACTGTGACTTGTGTATAGCTCAATTTCAACTAAGCCAGCAGAAATCTAGAATGACACATTGTGTGGGAGGGTATATTTTATTCATTGCTTATCCTTGTGTAACTATTAACTCCTACAATTATACAATTTTTTTTAATGAGAAAAAAATGCCAAGTATGGGTATCTGAAATTAGCTGAGTAAAAATAAGAGAAAACATGATCAAAAGTGAGAGCAAGAAAGAGAGTGAGAGAAACATAAAAGAAAGAAAAAAGGTATTATCTTAAAAGAAAATATGAAAAAAGGGTAGTATGGCAGAGTATAGGAAAACAAGAGAAATGAGCTGATGGTTTGAAGGTGGTAGCAACTAACATTATCCTGGGATTCTCTCAGGTGCCCTCAAGGTCTTAATTCCCTTGGTATGTGCAATATTTTGTTTTAATAGTAGGACTGAGTTTGCAAAAGGCTTCAGACTTTAGCATCAGGTATCAGAAGTTTATAGATTCACACACACACACAAAAAAAAAATTGAAACTCAAAATGCCTCTGATAAACTGAAAACAAGAGAAATGAGCCCATGATTTGAAGGTGTTAGCAATTAACATTCTCTTGAGATTATCTTAGGTAGCCTCAAGGTTTTCATTCCCTTGGGATGTCCAATAATTTGTTGGTAATAGTAGTATTGAGTTTGCAAATGGCATCAAACTTTAGCATCAGATATCAAAAGTTTATGGCTTTGCAAAAATAAAATTGAAACTCAAAATGCCTCTGATAAACACGAAAAAAAGATCTACAAAGCAAATTAAAAAATCCTTTCTGGGATATGAAATGACACACAAATATGATACTCAAATTATTATCTTATATGTGGAAGAAGAATAAGCCAAGACAGCTAGCTAAACACCAAACCAAACCAAAACAATAACAGCAACAAAAAACCCCAACTATTTCAGAAAGTAAATTGAATATGGAAATACATGAAAGTACTGGAAATTTATCCTCAGAGAATCTGGCCATTCAAACTATTTCAAAGGTACTCTAGTGAGTTCTGAGTGCCACAATTAAAGAGTGGTGTAGAGAACTTGGAAAGAGCTCAGAGGAAAATCAGAAAGAAGATCAAAGGGTTGAAGAAAAAGGATTCCAGAAGGAGTTGGAACACTAGAGGCATCCAACATATAGTAGAAAATATTGGGGAGATAATTTAATTATGCTCTTTAGTTCAGAGAATAACTTTCCATAGGTATCTAATTTTCTGTGTATGTACAGAAAGGTCAGGGTCTTTTTGTTTATTTGTTTCCTTCTGTTTTGTAAGACAGGGTTTCTCTGTGCAGCTTTGGCTGACCTGGACTCTCTTTGTAGACCAGGCTGGCCTCAAGGTCACAAAGATCTGCCTGCTTCTGCTTCCCCTACTGCTGGAATTGCAGGCATGTGTCACCTTGCCTAGCTAAGATCAGAGTGTGGAAGAAATTCCCTGAAATGATAATTGGTAAATAACTCAATAGCCCCCTGCTCACGAGTAGGAAGAAATAATTTCCTCTTCTGATGGAGTTTGAAATTAGGAAAAAAGTTTACAGGTTCTGGATGACTTTAAAGACCTTGCTCTCTGAATTGGGGGTGAGGTGAGGGAACAAGTAGAGTCTAAGATTCTACAAGATTACCCTTTGCTACTTTGGTCACATATCACGTGTAGTCAGATTTTTCCCATTTCCAGGGCTTTCCGTAAAATTTATTTCCTTGCCAGTCATTTTGAGTTGGAACCATTCCATCTTTAAAAAAGAGCTCTGGAAAAGATGGTTGGAAGAGTGGGAATCTGCTGGAGAAAAAAAGAAGCTCAACAAGACCCACTGGGTAAGGGTGGGGAAGGCACCTCAGAGTGCATGCTGGGATGAAGGCTAATTAAGATGTTGACTGAATCTATGCTAATCATGTCCCACCAGACTCTGCTGGATTAGTATGTAAATTGGTAAACTCTGTTCTGAAATTGCCCTACCAGCTGAGGTCTAATTACTGACTAGACATAACAAATAATAATGGGATTTGTATTTTAGGATGTTTAATTATGGAAATACGTGTCTGCAAAAAAAAAAAAATACCAGTTGTAATGCACAAAAAGAGATTTTATAATGTTTTACTAAAGGTTTATAAAATTTTACACCTTTAATAAGACCAAAAACAGGGGTGGGTAGAGAGAGACCATTTGGAGAGCTGGCATTTGTGAACAGGGACCAGAATCAGACTGATTAATTCACTGCTTAAGAAATTTCCTCAAAGCGTCTCAAAGACTAATTGTTTCATTGCTGATACACAGCATCTTGTGGGCTTTTAGTTCTATCACCAAAAGAACTGGAACTGGTCCATGAAGAATAACCGAGCCACCATGAACTCAGAGGGACTCCTCTGGTAACATGCATTCAGGGGGAATTAAAGACAGCAGGACCACAATATTCAGAGGAAATTAAGCCACTAAAATAATGTTTTCTACACTGAAATTATTCCACAACGTCGAAATCATGACATTTATAAATTGGCTAGAGTACATATTGCATGTAGTTTTAGAGAAAAGCAGCTTGAGTGTTAGAATTCAATGAATGGACATGATGGGATAGAAAGTACTCTGTAACTATTTATTACATCATTGTGTGGCCCCACCCTTTCAAAAAGTAGTTTTTGAAGAGGTTCAAACAGAATTTTTAACACACTTATAACTGCTGCCTATATCTGTCTATGTTGCTATTACATCATTGGGAGACATAAATAAATTATAAATGTTTACTAGGTCTTATATGATAAAACAAATTACATTTATTGAATATTTATATTTATTTCTATTATGTATTGACATCTTTTAGACTGTTTGCCTACATTTAGTACACAAATGCATTTGTATATGTTTGTTTAAACTCAAGAATGTTTGCTTAAAGTCTTATTGTGTCCCAATTATATTTCAGTTTTCATGCCTTTCCTGATTCTTTACATTCCATTCCATTTAGGAGAAGTTTATGAAATTCAAAAGGATATGTAGTATCTTTTTATTATAAGACATTTTAGACTATTTGCTTTTGTTATATGGCACAAAGATATCAGCAAGTAAAATTCGGTGCTCAAGCTTGTGTTTTTAGCATTTTCCAAGCCTTGATGCATTTAGAGTTACACATATATATTGAAATTAAGTGTCTTGAGCACCCTAAACACAAATTATCCACAAAGAAACTATTCATTGATAATTGCAGTGTGAAAATATAGGGAAGAACAATGCAGTGGAACTTTGATGTAAGAATATTCAAACTTTGTATTATAAATTCATTTCAATTTCTTCAAGCAAGTTTTGAGAACTCATGTTATTTATATTTGCAGATATTATTAGTGTATTGGTAACTGTATTTACAATGGTAGAGCTTCTTCTTTCATCATTTTTTGTTTGTTTTTCGAGACAGGGTTTCCCTGTGTAGCCCTGTCTGTCCTGGAATTCACTCTGTAGACCAGGTTGGCCATAAATTAATAAAGATCAACCAGCCTCCCATATGCTGGAATTAAAGGTGTGTTCTACCATTGCCCAGCTTCTTTCATTATTCTTTAATATATACATATACATATACATATACATATACATATACATATACATATACATATACATATACATATACATATACATATACATATACATATACATATACATGATAATCCAGGACATGTATCATTCTATAATCATATATACATACATCTGAATAAACTTCCCCTACCAGTCTGCTACTCAGTTTTCAGCTTCAAGCATTGCCATTAAGGGAAAGTTCACAAAATAGAAAAATTTAAACTATTTTCTTTTGTTATATGGCATAGAAAATATATCAGCAAGTGAAACTCAGCAGACAAGCTTGTGTTTTCAGTAGTCTTCTTAAGCCATGATAGACTTAGAGTTGAGTGATGTCATCACACAATACATCGCCCAAAGCATTATTTTCAATCCTATTTGCCCAAGTCCAAAGGAATCAGTCTGTAATTACACATTATGCAAAACTAACTATTGACATTCTCTTCTAAGAAATGAACAAGGGGGTCAGATACTCTGGAGTGATCAATTCAACTCTGTCCTTTCTTAGCATGAATTTCAGAGCAAGTTAAAAGAGAATTCCTGAAGTATTCTGTTCACACATAGGTAAGCAGAGATAAGCTTAAGGAGGCAGCATCTTGAATGTGAACTTCTCAGGACTTGGCTAACTATTGGGTAAACCTCATAGTTTTGAAAAATCTTACTCACAGGTAGATTACAACTTCAGAGAGTAATGTTGAACATTTTAAAATTTTGTCATTAAATCAAGCTGAAGACTACTTTGATAAAAAATATTATTAGTTTAACTAGCATAGAGGCCATCTTTTTTCATGATGATATAGTCAAAATATCCAAGTTTGCTGTTCCAGATAAGAAAATTCATAGAGTCCTTCCACAGTGGCTAACTAGGGCATAATGAGCCAGGTTTCTGTGCCAAAGCAGCAGAAACAATCAGTTCAAGTATGGCTGTGCTATTCTATGAGATGCTTCTCTTTTCATTGCATGGAAAAGCTTTCTTAATGGGAACTACCAGCAACAATCAAATGTGGGCTCAATAGCAGTAGATATCAAACAACTTTTTATTAAATACTCAGAGAATGGAAAAGATCAACAAATCTAAATCTTTTTCTTATAAAATTTCAAAGCAAAATTTAATGGCAAGAACTCACCTTACTGGTGACCTAATGATAAAGAACAAAAAAACCCACATCATTATCAGTACTATCTCTTGGTGAGGAGTACTTTCCCCTAAAGATCACTGTAAGAATTTTTATAGAGCCCAGGAAAAATGTTTTATAATTTAACATGAAAGCTTCTAAACAGCTTATAGAACAGTTTGACAAAGATAAATATGTAGAAGAAGTAGTTTATACTATTTTTCTTGGCAAGGATTAATTTTTAAAGGACCACTTACATGGAGCGATGCTCAAATCTTCACAGCCAATCAATAATAAAGATAATAAAGAGCAATCAAGTCAGAGAGTAGAACATGAAAAATCATCCTAAGATTCCTGGAGCACATATACAGCAGAGTGAAAGACCTCAGGGGTTCATAGTTTGCTATAGTCTTTGAGCATTGATGTAAGCAATTGTCAGGAAAGTGGAAAGTGCACAACATATTATGCCATTCAGTGATTGAAGAAAATACCCATGCATCCCATTCCCTCAACTTTCCATGCCTTTACCCATTCCCCTATATAAAAAAACTACATGCTAACTTCAGATTTATCCACAGGGCCTTGGAACCAATTGCTTTTCAATAGTCTATTTTTCAGGAGTGTAATATTAATTTTTCTTGGTGTTGATATCAATTTTTAGAGCGCAAAGAGCATAGAAAATTCCTAGTCTTCTCTTCAGTCTAGTCTTCCTATTCCATGTGAATCATACACTTCTGATGGCCAGGACTCCAAAGGAATTTTTCACAAGCAAAAGAAACAAACAAATCTCAATTCATCATGATAGCAGTAACCACTATTCTTTGACCCCCACCTTGGAAATGTATAGATCAATCTCATAGTAAAAAATCACATAAAACTATAATTGGTAGTTTAATAATGCAGCCAGACATCAGTATTAAAACTATGGATGCTGGAGCCAGGATATGAGCCTTCAAACCCTTCTGCTTGCAAAATTTGCAACCCAGAGCAAATCTGTCTCTTAACCTGAAAATATGATACCAATAGAGGTAGCCATCTAAAAGTATTGGTATGAAGATTCATAGCATTATGCTTGAAATAATGCAAAACAGTGAATAAACACATTGTTACTAATACTATCAGTGTCTTCATAGAAGAGAAGAGGTGTTTCTAGATAGTGCTATATCACCAGCTCTTATAGTAGCGTACATACGTCTTAGAATCATCCATTCTCTCTCCCTCCCAATTATTAGCCTGAATTATTCTGCACTGTAATTTTTTTCCTTTTAGCTATTTTACCAAAGCATTCTCTGCAATGTCTCTCAAAGTCTTTGTTATATTCTCAGAAGATTCTGCAAAGTTACTCTTTGAACCACTCTCCAGCGCTTCAGCTTAGCTGACTTCAATCTGCAAAGACCTTCGTTTTGTCAGTGAATTTTGTAACATGGCAACATGGCACTTGCACTTCTTGATGTTTCCCTAGCTTTACACTGTCTATAAGATCACATAATAAATATTAACTACATTTAATATGTATGGTAATGAAAATAATGTACTCCACAAAGATAAGCACTCAAGAATGTCGGACTCTTTGGTGTTAAGATGAGATACTTTCTTTCACCTGCCTTGTGGTCTTAATGCAACAATCCTTATAATGAAAGGAGAGAGGCTGAAGAATCAGAGTCAGAGAAAATGATTTGATTGAGCAAAACTCAAAGTAATGCATAAAATGTGATCCATACAATGAGGAATGCTGGTGGGGTCCAGAGACAGAGAAAATGAACTAAATTCTATTTGAGAGATTCCAGAATGAATACTGCTATGCTGGTGCTTCACCTTCATATATATTTTTACCTATTTGGAGCTTTAGGCTTCAGGAATACAATAAATTTATGTTTTAAGTTTTTTGAATATATTTTTTGCTAATTGTTGATATGCAAAGCAATTTGCTAGTATGTAATCACGTGGACATAAATTAAGGACAATTCTATGAATATACCAGATTATCAGGACATTTGGTAATTTTTTTTAATAGTCTACGTGATTTTAGTTTTCTGAACTAATAACTTAAGATGGGAACAGGAGATGCATTTAAAAAATTTCTACAATGCCACACCATGGAGGCAGAAGAAAATGAAGCTAGGTTAAGACAAAGTTTTCTATGTAGAGAGTAGACATATACACACCTCAGCATGTATACTGTGCACTGGTACCACTCACCAGCGACCTTGATGAATCCTAGGTACACATGGTCAAAACCCAAGTCAATTTCACATTTCTTCTAACAAAGTAAATCTATTATGCTCTATTCTACATGCCAGTTTAAGATAGTAATTCTTTAAAAACTAAATTGTTTCTTCCTTGAAATCTCAAAAGGAGGTTCCCCCGCCCCATTGGTTTTTATGTATTTATTTATTTATTTATTTTAAATTTTTAAATTATTAGTTACATTTTATTAACTCTGTATCCCAGCTGTATCCTGCTCCCTCATTCTCTCCCAAACCTTCCCTCCTTTCCTCCTCTCCTCCCTGCCCTTTCCAAGTCTACTGATTGGGGAGGACCTCCTCCCCTTTCATCTGACCCTGTTTTATCAGGTATCTTCAGGACTGGCTGAAAAGTCTTCCTCTGTGGCCTAACAGGACTGCTCCTCCCTTGTGGGGTGGGGAGGTCAAAGAGCCTGCCATTGAGTTCCTGTCAGAAATAGTCCCTGTTCCCCTTACTATGGGAAACCAATTAGTTATTGAGCTACCATGGTCTTCATCTGAGCAGAGTTTCTAGGTTATATTCATACATGGTCCTTGGTGGAGTGTCAGTCTCAGAAAAGACTCCTGTGCCCAGATATATTTGGTCCTTGTGGAGCTTCTATCCTTTCCATGTGATACTAACTCCTCCTTCTTTCATATGATTCCCTGCACTCTGCGGAAGCTTTGGTTATGAGTCTTAGTATCTGCTTTGATACACTGCTAGGTAGAGTTTTTCATTGTTTTTAAAGACATGTTCTCATTCTGTTGCTTAGGCTGGACTGAAGAACTTATTCTATATGCCTCAATCTTGGAGCAATATTCCTGCCTCAGCCTCCAAAATTATTTTTTTCATCTTCCCAAATTCTGTGCATGAACTACCACACTTACCTCTAAAGCACTTTTTACATATAAGTATGTAGAGGGCATGCCTCATTTATAGTCACACTGATCTGCTTATAAAGTATAAGGAACAGGCAGGGAGGGCATCTGAAATAAGAGTAGGTAGTGAAATAAGGAGTCAGGGAAATATCTGGGACATGGTAGATCCAAGAAACATTTATTTATTTACCTATCATAATTACTATCTTCTTATAGATAAAATTATAAGCTATTTAATTGCTTTGTTGGAAGAAATAATGGAAGTTTAACTGATTGCTATAAATCTGTGTAAAAAGACCTGAGTGAGGCCCGGCTATGGTAGCCCATACCTTTAGTTCCTGCACTCAGGGAGGCAGAGTGGATCTCTGTGAGTTTGAGGCTAGCCTGGTCTACAGAAAGCGACAAGGACAGCCAAGGCTACAAAGATAAACCCTGTCTTGAAAAACAAGCTAAACAAAACAAAACAAAACCAACCAACCAACAAACAAAAAAACTGAGAACAATAGAGAAATGCGCTGAAAGGAGCTTTGATGGAAGAGGCAATGAATCTTCATCTGCTCCCTTAGTAAGTACAGGGTCACAATATATTTTATTCTCAAGTTCTCAGAGACTAAGTTTCCTCATCTATAAAATGGCATTTTGCCCAGTTTTAAATGTTGTCAAAAGAGTCGGTGGTAATATATTTGTAAAGGAGGTAATATATTTGTAAATATACAGATATTTGTATATCTGTACATCGTAGATCCAAGAAGCATTTATTTATTTACCTATCATAATTTTATTTTTTATAAGTATAATTATAAGTTATATGCATATTCTTGAGGTACATCCTAACATTTTAACAAAAAAAATCTAACAAGAAATAAAATATTGCAATGAACGAGAAAGAATAATAATTTATAATCTGTAAGGTTAAGCTAATGAAAAAAATTGGTCTTTGTTTTCCCAACTTCTGCAATAGCCAGATTAATTCAGAGGAAATATTTTTAAATATTTAAATTCCCATCAATGAGAACAATACAGAGAGGGGCCCAGGCAGTGTGAGAAGACTATTGATTAGCTTCATTTCCAGGTTCTAAGTAGCCAGTATTATAGTTTATTATATCAACAATTCTGAAAAATTAGTGTTTTCTGTTATTACTGAAAACACATTTGCAATTGAGCCATGTGAGTGCATAAACAATCATTAGAACACCAAAAGATAGTCTTTCTGCCCCTGGCCTTGACTACCTCTCCAGCGAGCCCCACCAAAACAATGTCTTCATGTCTCACAGCAAACACAGGTTGCCTTGGTTACAAGAGACAATAATATATGCCCGATGAATGAAAATCTCAGAAGAAGGTAGAGAGAAATGACCAGCCAAAGTATTTTAAAATATCAGCCTGGAAAGAAAATCAATTCTAATAAGCTCTATGCTCTCAGGTTCAAATATGATGAAAGTAAATAGTCTTTCAAAGAGGAATGAGCATGAGGCAGAGAATAGGGAATGCATTGATCAAAACCTGTAAACCTCCCAGGCATTCTCACAGTCCACAGATATATTGATTTATGTTATCTCATGTCGCCTTCCCCCAATTAACTGCCAGCATTCTGTAAACATCTCCAAAAGGTGGAAGATAAAACTCTTTGGTTGAACTAATATTTTCAGTTGATAAAAAGAGTAAAAACCTGAAACTGAAGGGAAATTAACTTAATTTTTTGAAAATAACTAGTTTATTTTAAAGAAAGGCCGCATTTTTAAAGGTTTTACATTAATATGTGTTCAGAGAAATATATATAGATATGTACTTTTAAAAACTCTGAGTGTTATTAAGAAAATGGCACATGTTTTCAATTTTTGAATATTCTAATTGTTGGATCATCTTAAGACTGCATTTTAAGGAGAAAAAAAAACCCTAAGGATCCAGTTTCCAATGAAAGTCAAATTTGTGGACCTCCATAATCAGTGGAGGAATCATTTAACTTGATCAGTATTTTCAAATCAGCAGAATCAATTAGAATGATAATTAACTGCATTACACACACATACATACACACACACACACACACACACACAGAAACACACACATTAAGTTTATAAAAGAGACATTAACCACCAGAATATCTCATCAAGCAAGGGTTTTAGTTTGATTTTGATAAGCATTGAAAAGTGCAGGAAGCCCCTTACATTTGGCAGCACCTAAAGTTTTTCAAAGAGTCGACAACAAAGAGTACCATACTGTCTTTAATGTGGGGGAGGGGTGGATAGGGATTTCAGGAATTTGGTAGCAACTACTAGGAGGTGCTTCCAGACTAGCTGATCTGCCACTGCTCTTGATACAGATCTTCAAACTTTGAATATGCCCTCATTATATTGTCGAATACTTTGCGTCAAACAAAATCAATGCGTTTCTGAACTCTTAAGGTGCAAGTGTCTGAAGAGGTATTAAAAAGATATATGTGTATCCATGCATTAAAACAGTATATACAAATAGTAAAAATAATGTATAGTTGTGTCTTCATACAAACAACAAAATCAACTCCAAAAAATAACAGAGTGGAATTAGGGAATCACATTAGTTGCCAAATCAGACTGTAGGAGCAGCAGAATTTTGGAAAATGCTGAAGGGGTGTGCTCTCTATTCCTTCTAACCCCAATGGCAGGTTGTTCATTTCTTCTTTACTGTGAGCACAGATCTCTGTGTAACAAATGGAAAATAAGATGTTCTGCACAGGAAAGACTAAATTCCATTTTCCCCACTTTTTTTGGGAATGTTCTACTCTGTTCTCATTCTGCCTGGAACTTATTCTTGGCACTACTTGGGTTATTACCTACCATTCTGACCCATGCAGCTGTAGTAACAAATACAGCAAAACACACAGAGATAAAAATACATTTTTCCCAGGAACATAAATAATTGAGAATTTTCTGGAAAGGCCTGATCCTCCTCCCCCGAATTCGCATAGCATTATATTTCCAAACTGTTCAAATTTAGATAAAAAGATGTGATTATCATACAGATAAGTGCATTCCAGTAAGAGCCCTAGTGTTTTCATGTGCAGTCATTTTTGTTTCAGTCCACTACTCAAAAGTGAAGCTAATCGAGTTTGTGAGAACTAAAATTGTTTTCTGGCCACAAGCCCTTTGTGCACTGAACAGCGACTATCTCATACTCTAAGCAGAGACAATCAATGCAGGATGTCCCCAGAATCACTAACCAACTTCCTTCCTTAGAACCCCGCCCCCTCACCCCCTACCATGCACTTCAAAAGGCAATCTTATGCACTAGCTTCCTAGTGTAAAAGGAAAAAAAAATGCCTTACCAGTGTCTCCAACGTGGACAGAAAAAAAAAAAATCCCTAGTTTCTGGAGGCCAAGCAACTGAGGTTCTTAGAGGCACTTGACTGAGATGACTAGAAGAGCTGAAATCATCCTTCCTTGTTTGCTTTCATCCCAGCAACCTCTCCCAGGATTTTTCTCACAAAGCCCTCTTCTAATTCTCTAATCCTTTCTCAAGGAAAAGAGGCACAAATACACGGAATGACTTCTGCAAAAGCGGCTCTCTTGGGGAAAGAGGAGGAGTTCGCAGGCTGGGTTCTTACTCCTGATTTCTGTCAGGCCAGTCCTCTGAGGCCTCGAACCCAGCTCTTTGAACCCCTTTGTGAGCAGAACACACAGCAAGAGCAAGTGCAGGAATACGACAGGCTAAGATAGGATATAGGCATGCAGGTGAGCCTTGGCTCCCTTCTGTGGTTGCCAGAAGCTCGGCTGTCTCCCAGGGAACGCCTCAGCTTCAAACTTCCTCTGAATTTTATAGCTCCATGTTTCCTTCCTGAACAAAAACAGTTCCAAGGAGTTATGGAGCAACCAGCTAGGATCTGCCTACATTGGGCTGGACAAAAAGAGCCCTTGGCAATGTATGATGGCTACTTTTTTTTAATTCATCACCAAACTGCAAATGAACTGAAAATAGCAAGGGAAAGTAGGATATCAAACACAGAAGTATAAACGTATCTGCATCATTAAACATACTAAGGAATACTAATTTTTACCAAAAGGAATGTTTCTTTTAAAAAATCAGATCTTTAAAATGTTAAAGAAACTTAAACTGCTAAATTGTAAGGCATGGCCTCTTTTTCAAAAACACAGAGAAAAAGTTTGCCTTATATTCCCAGGACAGGGGCCACACTTACATTATAAAATTATATTTATACTATAAATTCAAATCTTCATGTAACTCAAATAAAATATTCTACAGATATTTTTTTTTAAAAGAGAAGACTTACCTTTTCACTACATCATTTAAAATCCTGAAGTGAATGAATCACAGAGGAGACAAGCAGATGGCACAGTTCTAAATTTCACAACGAAGACTGTTTGGAGTCATTATTTCTAAGTAGCACGCTGTGCTTGTGCCTGTGTTGGGCAGCATGCCACTGGGCCTTTGAAATGAAATGAATCGCCTTCACATCAGAAGCCCCACTACAGACTGAGACTTCAGTATGCCTAAACTGAGGCATGCTGCCTCTTTCCATAGTGACCCTACGTAGAATCAGAGGTGACGGTTTGATGGATGAGTTTCCTAAGAGAGAAAGCAATCTGTGACATCACAGTTCTGGCTGTACCCCCACCCCAGGCCTCAATCCTGCCTCTTCTCCCTGAAAAGAAAAAAAAAAAAACCTCTGCTTGGTGACAATGCCAACTGAACAGCAAAAATAAGCCTGGTGTACAAAGCACATACTATAACTTATCTGCCTTAAACTTCAATTTTCTGACTCTTTTTAATGGGAGAAATGAAAGGAGGTTGAGATATTAATAGAGAAAAGGAATTTAGATAAAACAAAGCAAGATCACAGAATACAATATTCTAAAAGCTCGTAATCTGATAGCAGAATCGTTATCTTCAAAGGAAGCACTTTTAAAACATTTTGGATTTTATATCTCTAAGGAACACTTGTACACTGGTACTACTATTATTTGTAACATGCAATTTAACAGATGTTAAAAGTAAATTATATGCAAGAAGCTGCAAAGATGAAATATTTGAATAAAGTTTCAGACTTACTGGAACTCATTGAATATCACATTTATTGTTTTGATTAGAAATGTTTTCTTAGTCTGGCATGATGATGCAAGCTTGTCAGTCCAGCACTGAGAAGGTGGAGGCAAGAGAATCAGGAGTTCAAATTCTCCCTGAGCTATATACAAGGTTCAGCTTGAGCTATATGAAACTTCATCTAGAAATAAACAAGAGAAAATAGAAGAAAGAAATAAGGAAGAAAATTTTCCTATCTGTTATTGTGTAATGTGTAGCTCTTAAATTAAACTTGGCCATGTGCCTCTGCTTCATGTCTTAGGTTTTTCATTGTGTATCACACTGGTGTTAACATTTAAAATAACACTCAACAAGTTCATTTGAACTTCTGATGCAAACTTTTTTTTTGTAAAAAAGTCCATTTTTTCTAACTTTCACCACTGTATTATCTTCTTTAAAGTTTTAATTTTAAAATTATATCTTAATTTACTTATTTTGTGTGCATGTCTGTGGGCACAATCATTCCATGGCATGTGTGTGGAAGTCAGAAAACAGCTTTCAAGAGTTGGTTGTCCCTTTCCACTAAGTAGGTTCTGGGGGTCAAACTCAGCATATCAGGCTTGGCAGCAAGTATTTTTTAATGAAAGTTACCAGCTTTCCCCTTTATTATTTTCATCTGATATTCATCTCAGATGTTCAGCACATGGATAGTATGAAAATCTGGCTATTTATATCTATTGCATACATAAGCACCTACATTTCTATCTATAAAGCTATGCCTATATTTTTATCTCCTTATAATCAATAAATCTATACACAAAAATAACAAAAAAAATTATGGTAAGAAAACCGAAGAGTTAAGTTTAAAGGAATGCTAAATCGGGCTGGAGAGATGGCTCAGAGGTTAAGAACACTCGCTGTTCTTCCGAAGGTCCTGAGTTCAATTCCCAGCAACCACATGGTGGCTCAGAACCATCTATAATAAGATCTAGTATGCAGGCAGAATGTTGTATAAATAATAAATAAATCTTTAAAAAAAATTGCTAAATCATTTAAGACAGATAACCAGTCACCTTCATGTGTAATTAGTTCTTAAACTTTGCAATGTTTATCACTTCAAAGAAAAATGGACAAAGACTGTTGGAATCCATAAGCAGGCATCTCTATAGCCAGCCCCTAAAGGACCTGACAAATGGGATATCAAGCATCTGTGAGGTCACCTGCAGACTATCTGCAGACCACCTGCAACCACATGCTCATGTGCTGGTTCACCTTATAAGAGGACTTGCCCCTCCTTCTCTCTATTTCTCTCTTTCCCACCTTGCCCAGAGAAGGTCTCTGTGATGTCCTCTTTGTCCTAATAAAACCTCCCACGTGGAACCTGTGATGTTGTGAACCCACCCTATAACTCCACCACACAGTCCTAATATTGGTGCATTGACTGGGATAGGCTCTTTCAGTGGCCACACTGAGTGGCAGCTGCTCCTGGTGCCAGCTCTGCCACCAGAACTGCTGCTGGAAACCTATTTCATTTCAAATCCGCCCATGACCCACTTTCCATCAATGAGATTGCTACCTCCTACGTGCAACACTGGCTGAACTGGTGAGTTCCCCTCATCCTCACAAACATCTCTTGTGATCCCAGAAGACAATGCAGCCAGTCCTGATGAGACCTGATAGGCTAGGGTCAGATGGAAGGGGAGGAGGACCTCTCATATCAGTAGATGGGGGAGGGGCATGGAAGAAAAAGAGGAAGGGAGGGTGGGATTTGGAGGGGATGAGGAAAGGGGCTACAGCTGGGATACAAAGTGAATAAATTTTAATCATCAAAAAATTGAGCTTTGAGTGTCTGGCAACTTCCTGGTACCTTCTGAGACAGGGTAACAGACAACCACGGTCTTCATTGGCTATGGTTGACCTTTTTTGCTGACCTCCATCCAGGGCTTCTTTTTCCCTTGGATAAGATCTCTCTCTACTGGCATGGTTTTCCTCTTTCTCCTTGTCTACGAAATTCTAGTGCTAGGTAACCCTGTCTGACTGGTCAAATGTACCCATGGTCTCTGGCCAATGTTGATGAGCTGTTGGAACAGATAATAACCATACCTGTCTACCAAATCTTGCCTTTGGGATGCCTCTGGAGGATCTCTGACTACTGCCCAATGGGAACTGCCCATTTTTCTGTTCCTCCAGCATCCCCACTGGGATGTCTTCTGGAATATGTTTAAACCCTACACATGAAACCTGATTTAAAGGCCTCTAAGCTCTAGGCTTCTTTAATAAAACCTGACTTACCTCTTCCACAGATAGTGGTTCAAATTAGCAAATTAACTGCACATTAAATCCCAATATTTTATGAGATCTTTTAATTACTATCAGTGATCTGGTAAATGGAAGGTTTCTTATGTTCAAGTTTTCTCTCTTTTCTCCTCTGTATCTTCTCTCTGCTCTTCCTGCTTGCCCACCCAAGTTCTTCTAGCTATAAAGTCTCAACCTCAAGAGTCCTCTACTTTTGACCCTGCTGACAAAGCTCCACCTTGCAGTCCTTACTCACCTCCCCAGCTACAGGCCACCTAGCTGTTTTACTTTGGCACCCATGTTCACCCCACCAACAGCTATTAGCCTCCCTGCTACCCACTCTTGCTTTCTAGCAAAGCCCCCTTCTTTCACTCAGCATAAACCAGCCTCAATTCTTCTCTTGCAGGAGTTGGCCAGTGTGGATGGCTTAGAGTGCATGTTCTCTTCTCACTAACTGAAATCTCTCAAGTAGAAAAGACAACGGGATCCTATACCTCTAATCCTTCTGTTTTCATTAAAGAATTTCAATATCAGTCTTATAGTTTTACCTTTCATTATATATATATATATATATATATATATATATATATATATATATATATGAATCTTACCAACAATCTACTACCTGAGGAGCGCAGGTGAGTTTGGGAACAGGCTAGAATGCATGCAGATGCGGTTCACCAAACAAACACAGCACACCTGATTGGAGCTTAGGCATTGCCCAACCAGATTCCACAATGAAATTATAATACCCTGGAAGGAATTTTAGCTAGAGATAAGTTTATGACCTATCACCTGGCTGGTCTTCGCAAGGCTGCCCTCAAGCTAGTTAATTATGAGAAGCTCCATTCAAGATCATTCAGGACAAGAATGAAAACCCTAGAGCACCCTACAAAGGCCCTCTTACAACACACTAATCTAGGCCTCAACGACTACCCAGGTTTCCTTGCTTCCTAAGTCATGAGGACGACCAGGTGTCCCTGTTTCAAATGTGGTCAAGAAGGTCACTGGGCCCTGGTTTATCCTAACTCGCATAAGCTAACAGGGCCATGTCCAAAATGCTACCAAGAGGGACATTGGGGTGTTGACTGCCACCATTTCTCCCATGGTATGGGGGCATCACTCCCAGATTGCTCTCTGGCGGATATATTAGGCCTGACTAAGTATGGCACTGAAGGTGGCCAGGTTCCCTTGACCCAATCACTCCCATCACTAACAGGGAGCCACAGGTACCTATCATGGTATCGGAGCAGCCCTTCTCCTTACGTGTGGACACCGGAGCTACTTATTCAGTCCTGACAAAGTATTGGGGACTAACCTCTCCTTCTCCTTCCTCTATTGTCGGGGTAGAGAAGACAGCCTTGCCAGTTTTTTCTGGACTCTACCACTCAATTGTATTTTCAGGGGTGTTCCCTTGATTCATTCCTTTTTAGTTATGCCAAATTGTCCCATCCCCTTACTGGGAAGGGACTTTTTAGCCAAAGTGGGAGCCTGACTACCATTACTCCACCATTAGCCTGACCCCAAGCTCACCAACATCCTCTCTCCTCCTTCTATTAGCTAATCTACCTACCAGTTGTGACAGTTGGCTTCCTTTACCAGCCTCTCAAGGGGACCTCCACATCTGGGATGTCCAAAACCCCTCTGTCACTAGGCACCATCCCCTTGTAGTCATTTCAGCTACAGGATTCCACTTGGTATATGACCCAAGCTCAATACCCACTTCCTCTAGAGAGTCTCAGAGAACTTAAGTCTATTATCTCTGACCTTCTAAGAAAAAAAAAAATCTTCACCCCACTTCCTCTCCTTTTATTATCCCTATACTTGCAGGTACAAAGCCCAATAGAACCTATTGCCTGGCTCAAGACCTCCAGCTTCTCAGTTCTACAATTGTCCCCTCCACCCTGTTGTAGCTAACCCCTACACTCTCCACTCCACTATCCCCTCAGGGACCTCTCATTTTTCGTTTCCAGGGTGCATTCTTCTTTATCCCACTGGACACTCAGTCACAAAATATCTTTGCCTTCACCTGGACTGACACTGACATCCTTGTATTTACCCAGCTTACCTGGACAGGGATTCTGGGAAAACCTATACCTGTTTGGGCAGGCCCTAGCCTCTGATCTACTATCTTTACCTCTTCCTAACTCTAAACTTATACAGTATGCAGATGACCTTCTCCTCTGCAGCCCATCCCTGAGAGTTAGCTAAACTAACACCTCTGCTCATCTAAATTTCCTATCAAGCAGGGTCTATTAGTATAGTTGTCCACCCCTGAAGTCACTTACCTGGGACTAATACCAACCAACCTCAACTCACAAAGGCATCACCCTAGATAGAAAATACCTAATATGGTCTCTAGCACTTCCCTCCACTAAAGAAGAAATTTTATCATTTTTGGGAATGGCTGGTTTCTTACTGTCCCGGGTCCCTTCCTTTTCCCTTCTTGCCCACCCCTTTATGTGAGGCAACCTGAGGTCACTTGTATGAACTCCTTCTTAAGCCCATTACCAAGCCCTTTCAGAGGCTCCAACAGGCTCTTCTTGAGGTCCCAGCCCTACATCTCCCAGACTTAACCCATCCCTTTTCCTTCTATGTAACAGAAAAAGAGGGCTATGCCCTTGGAGCCCTGGGTTACCAACTGAGACACTCTTTTGCAGCAGTAGCATACCTATCAAAATATTAGACTTTACAGTACAGGGATCAGAACCCTGCATTTGTGCTTGAGCAGCTGTGGAGCTCCTTATTTGGGAGTCAAAAAAGCTAACTTTTGGGTCACCTATTACTGACTTCTCTTCTCACAATCTGTCTCACCTTTAAATGTACGAAGGCTTACAAACTCTACCTCCCTCCAGGGTTCTTTCCCTCCAGGTGGCTCTAATAGAAGACTCTACTCTTACTTTCCATCTATGCCCACCTCTTAATATTTCAGACCTTTTACCTTGACCTAACCCTAACCACTCCCCATCTCATTCTTGCTTTGAAACCTTCGAGAAACTATTGCCCCAGTCCTCACACATATAGGAGAGCACATTGCCTCAGGCAATCTATACCTGGTATACAGACGGCAGCTCCTTTGTGTACAAGGGAGCTCAAAAAGCAGGATATGCCATAGTGTCATATCCTGAGGGGGTTGAGGCATAAGCCCTCCCTCCTCACACCACTACTTGACAGACCAACCTAATAGTTCTTACCTCTAACTTCCAATTGGACCAGGGACAATCTTCAAACATCTACACTGACTTTAAATATGCAGTTTATATTCATCTCTCCCATGCTGCCATCTGGACAAAGAGTGGGTTACTTACAGCAAAGGGAGGATCCATAATCAACACGTGCCAAATTATGGCCATGCTAGAATAGTCCACTGCTGATCTCACTGGACGGACAATTCCATCATTTCCAAAGGAAATAACTGGGTTGATGAGGCAGCTAGGAAGCCTGGATTCTTCTCACCAACCAAAGGACATCCTTACACTACAACCCACATCACTTCTGTTATCTCCTGACACTCATCAGATTATGTCATATCTACACTAGCTCTTTCATCCTAACAACCAAGCTTTGTCTAACTCTGTTAAGACCCACCTGCATCCTACCCCTGAGGACTTGCATTTCCTAAAGACTATTACATCCTCTTGTAAAATTTGCCAGACTTCCGATCTTAACTCAGGATATCTTAGCCCCCATTTCCTTAACCCCTAGGCTAGAGGCTCTCTCCCCAGGACATACTGGCCACTTGATATTACACACATGCCAACAATCAAACCTTTCCAGTACCTCCTGATGTTGGTGGACACGTTCTTAGGATGGGTGGAGGCATTCCCCACTACTAACAAAAGAGCTCAGTTTCTGATCTTCTTCTCCATGACATTATCCCACTGGAGGGAATCCCTATCTCCCTCCAGTCAGACAATGGTCCTAAGTTCTCAGGTTTCCCACACCCTATCTAAAATCCTTAATGTTCCTTGGTATTTTCATATCCCATACCATCCCCAGTCCTCAGGAAAGATAGAGCAAACTAACTGATCCTTAAAAAATACTCTTGTTAAACTATCACAAGAGCTTCACCTCAATTGGGTAAAACTCTTCCCCCTGTCCCTTTTCAGGCTAGGAGCTCTTGCCAAAAAAAACCTCTATCCATCTAGCCCTATAAGCTCATGTATTGACAACCGGTTCTAACTGCTGATCTTTCAACTAAATCTTTGTCTCTCCCTGACCACCTACCTACTCCCTTATTCTGACATCTCCGTTCTCTTCTATGGAGCTTTACTGACCACTGTTTACCATGGCCACACACTAACTCTTGTCCATCTCCTATTGACATTGGGGACTAGGTCCTTCTCTCCCCTCCAGACCAACATCCCTAATCTCTTTCTCCTAAATGACTGGACCCTTTCAAGGTGATTCTTATGACCCCACAGATGCTAAGCTTGAGGGCCTCCCTCGTTGGATTCATCTATCTTACCTCAAGCCTTTTACTCTCCCTCCCCAAGACAAAGCACACTCCTATATGTCAACTCCAACAGGAACCTGCTCCCTCAAGCTCCAGAGGACTCCAAGACCAACCACCTTATCTCGGTTCCAGAGGAATGAGGCCTCACTACAGCAGCTGTGTTTGACCCTACTGTATAGGATATGTATTTTTCCTCCTCTCCCTCTTGTTTGTTTCTTCCCAAGATAATCTCTACATATGGAGATTCAAGGTTCAAGAAACCATCAGTGACAATAAAGAATGTCTTCGAATAGGGTCGGGAAATTGCTCTATGGGAGGCTGTCAAGAGCTGATTGAAATAGCCATCATCCCCTTCTATCCCTCCTTTCTTATTTGATGAATTTTTGTTTGCTTCCTCTTTGACCAAACAAAAAATTATTGCAAGAAATGGCCAGACAGATATTGAGGCTTCCATACTGATCTTGCCGGATCCACGCACCAGCACAAAAGAAGCTCCTTCTCCTGTATAAGAAGACTCTCTACTTCTATATCTGAGACCCTTGGGATCCCAGATGGGAAACAGGCATGACTGGAAAATTCTACCTCCACTACACACCCAATTTACCAATAAGTACCATCCATACACAGAGAAAATAGGTTCCAGTCCCAATTACCCAATCCCTAGGAATGGGAGAAGTAGAGAAGGTAAACACTCCTCTCAGGTCTTGTCTAACATCCCCCCTCCTAAATAGTACAAACCTGTCATTTAGTCTCCTACTTTAGACTCTGATCTTTGTCTACAAGCTCCATAATGTCACCCAACTGGGCTCTTTTAGAGCTTGTTGGTTGTGTGTCTTACCTGGAATCAACTCAGAACTACCGCTGACAGCTTCTCTGGTGACGCTGTCAAGTAACCTTACTTCACAATTTACTAACTGTACTGACTCTGATGTTGCCACAACCCCCTAACTTTTTCATATCACCCTCTTTGTGTGGCAAGGTATCTGGGACACACTCTGTAGGAATGCTAAATTCCTTAGACTATAATAAAACTATAATCCTTGATACCTCATCTCAACCCCAATACCTGACTGCCAATAATATATTGATTATTTGTGGTACTCAGGTCTACCATTGTCTGCCTGCTGGCTGGTCAGGAGTTTAAATGATGATGCTCCTCTTTCCAGAGCTGGGGGTAATAAATGAAAAGGAGCTCTTACCAATCCTGGTTGTGGGCTCAATAGCCGCCCAGCAGGATAAGAGAACAATTCAAATCTTGCCCTCTTGGCTGTTGCAGGAATCATTGCAGCTGTCGGGACCTGGACAGCAGGACTAGCCACTTCACTAACTTTGTATTATCAGCTTTCCTCCCAGTTCATCCAGTATCTCCAGCAAGTGGCTCAGACAATACTAATTCTCCATGGACAGATTGACTCACTGGCAGCAGTAGTACTTCAAAACAGACAAGGATTGGATATCCTCACAGCTTGAGAAGGTGGCCTATGCATCTTCCTCTAAGATGAATGCTATTTTTTATGTCAACCAGTCGGGTAGAGTGAAATACAAAATCAAACAACTCCAGACAAATCTACAAAAGCAAAGGGAACAGTTCCAGGCCTCTAATTCCTTGGACCTTTGAGTACCACACAGAAGTGGATTCTTCCCTTTCTCACACCTCTTCTGTTCATCTTTCTGCTTTTGCTTTTTACACCCTGCTTTATTAACTTCTCTACATTTTTTCAACAACAAATACAAAAATTCTCTAACCAAACTGTTAATCACTTACTTTTACAAGATTATCAACCTCTGCCCACAGAACTGAATGACAATGGCCTTCCAATCAACCCTGACAGTGGGGTCCAGCTGTACCCCGAGAATGAAAACACCCCTATTCAGCAGGAAGTAGCTTTGAAGAGCACACGTAACCCCTATGCCCTTCTCACTATCACTTCCTAGTTCCTCACTTTTAAATTAAACAAAAAGAGAGGAATTTTGGGATCCATAAGCAGCCATCTCTACAGCCAGCCCTCAGGGGACCTGAGCAATGGGACATTGGGCACCTGCAGACCACCAGCAATCACCTGCACATGTGCTGGGTCATTTTATAAGAGGACTCACCTCTCCCTCCCTCTCTCTCTCTTTCCCACCTTGCCCCGAGATGGTTTCTGTGACCCTCCCTTTTCCTCTAGTAAAATCTCCCACTTGGAACCTGTCACGTGGCATGATTTATGAACCCACCATATAACTCCATGGCAATATCCTAAAAAAGACTAAAACAGGAGACAAATAATTTGCCAAAAACATATTATTGCTTTAAAAAAATCAATAGAAATTGCATCTTTGCTCATCTAATTGTGGACTAAAAGTAAAACTTTGAACTCTTAATTATTGGTGAGGTTCTACAGAAACAGGGTTTCTTATAAGTTGCTGGCAAGATATGATAGCAGTCTAGAGCAAACTTGCAGTTGTATGGATCCTTCCACTATCAGTCTTACTTCTAGAAACTTATTCCACACAAACACTGGGGCATGCGTAAATGTCATATGTTCAGGTTATATAATGGAAGCCATTCAAGGGCCAGCAGTAAATTCATTAATCTGTGACACACTTATATAATAAAGTATTATGATGCTGAAAAAAATTAATACCGTATCTTCATGGACTAATATGTATTGGGAAATGATTAGTACCTACCAAAGAAAATATGGGCCCCAAAGATATAAGGAACGCACACAGGTTAGAGTGGGAACAGAAGTGAGAAAGAGAGGGAGGGAGAGAGAGATACAAAAATTATCAAAGAATATACAATATAATAAAGAATTTCTCATAGGGTGATTGAGTGAATGAAGTAGAAAGAGCAGAAATACATATGACATTTTCTGTGCTTTACTTATCCTCATATATCATGACCAAAAGCTCAGCACACTATGGCCCTCTGCATTTTTTTTTTTTTTTGGTGACAGGGTTTCTATGTGTAGTCTTGGCTGTCTTGGACTTACTCTGTAGGCCAGACTGGCCTAGAACTCACAGAGATTCTCTTGCCTCTGCCTCCCTGTATGCTGGAATTAAAGGCATGAGCAATAGCATTGGGCTCTTCTGCATTTTTTAAGTAGATGCTTACTAGAACACAGCTCTACCCATTCATTTGTAGATAGCCATGATTGCTTACATGCTACAATGGCAGAGGTGGGCCAGAGAGATGTTTCAGAGGTTAAAGGCTAGGCTTACAACCAAATTACAATGGCAGAAGCATGTACTTGTGATGGTTGACCATATGGTTCACAAAACTGAGACTGCTTGCAATTTGAACCTTACAGAAAGATTCTATTACTCTGGGTGGTACAATTTTAGCATAATGCAGGTGACAAAGGAGTAGGCTTCTCTGATTTCTACTCTCAAAGGGTTCAAGTTGAGATGATAATGGAGAATTTGTTTTCAAGTTCTGTCTGTCTCTGCCTAAGTCTTCAGTTTTTTAGGACATCCTTTACCAATAAAGTGATTTTAAAAACCAATGCTGGGAGTCCAAGATGGCAGGACATGGTATCTGAGGGACAGAGGTTATGAAACTCTTAAATTGGTGAGTGGAGGGGCTGCTGAAGCCAGAACATGGATACTGAGGTTACCTGGACAAGAGGGAATAACCTGTGAGCTGGGACAGTTTGGATCCAGGTCACTGGGGGACATCTCTGGGGTCTGAAAGTGGTAAATATTCAACTGCCTGCATTTCACCTTGCCCTAAGCAAAAGCCTTCCTGCTCAGTGGAAACTGTAGTGGTTGCCCCTGGCATGAGCCTCCTTACACGGTGACTGAGACAGCAGAGCGAGGCCTCCCTGAGACAGCAGTACAGAACTTGATGCTAAGCAGCTGCAGTGGCAGCTGCCCCAAGCAGGAACCTCCATGCTCCGTGACTGAGATGGCAGAAGTGGCTGCCCCAAGAACGGGTCTTCCTTCCCAGTGGCCAAACAGCAGTTGACACAAGTATAGATCTCTCTGCCTGGTGGCCAAACTACAGACACCACTGAGCTGACAGATCTCCTAGACTTTCATTTGCCCTTGTGGGCCCAAATCTGAGAATAGAGGACAGGGGAAACCCTATGCTTTCCTCATAGACCTGAAAATAAATGAGTGTACCTTCAAGTGAGTGTGTGCAGAGCCCCAGATCCAGAGTCCCTCTACACTAGTAGCCAGAGAGCGGATCCCTCCCACCCACACTCCCACTGTCAGCAACATAGAGATCCTTGGGACAGCATTTTCAACATTGAAGCCCCTGTTCTGTGGGTCTCCCAATGGAGTCTAGGCAAACGATTCCTGGAGCCAAGATGGTACAACCCAGAGAGATCTAATATGTGGAGGACAGTATGATAGGCCTGTGGGCCAATGAAAAATTCAGGGCACCTGTGCTTGTGTATTGCACCTGCTAACTGTGCCAGAAACTCCAATTGTGCTTATGTTCCATCCTTCTAGGCATCTATATGCTCTAGCACCCTATCCTTGAGGGTACACCTCCAGCCACACTCTATTGGTTATGCACATGTGCCTGCAACCTTCCTCCCTTAGCTACAGCTGAAATACCAACATCCACTCTCGAACCAGTAGGACTCTGTCATCTTCCTGAAGAATACTC
The DNA here is from genome assembly GCF_907164565.1 of Psammomys obesus. Taxonomy (NCBI): domain Eukaryota; kingdom Metazoa; phylum Chordata; class Mammalia; order Rodentia; family Muridae; genus Psammomys; species Psammomys obesus. The sequence continues at coordinate 4,144,648 of NW_026592481.1, read as the reverse complement.
CAGACTCCAGAGACAGACAGACCCAGTCTGAAGTACAGATTCTAGGAACAAACAGCGAAGGTTATGGATAAGCAGATGGCCAGAGGTCAGTGTAAGAAAACACCCAAGAAAAATCAGGACATCATGGCTCCACCAGCAATCCCCAAAAATCAATAGATATTTTAATTCATCAGAAACACAGGAAAATGATCTAAAATCTTTGGTACTAGAGGCACATCAGGAGGAAAAGAACAAAGCTTTCAAAGAAATACAGGCAAATACAGCCAAACAAACAGAGGCACAAGTAGAGGCATATAGAAAGGAAACAAACAAACAAACAAAAATAGAGACCATCATGGAAAGACAGGAATCCACGCTCAAACAGATGAAGGAAATGGTGCAAGACATGAAAACAGCATTAGAATCAATAAAGAAAACACAAACAAAGAAAAACCTGGAGCTAGAGAACTTGGAGAAAAGATCAAGAACCACAAAGGTAAGCATCACCAACAGAATACAAGAGAAAGAGAGAATCTCCGGCCCTCAAGATAAAATTGCAGAAACTGATACATCTTTCAAAGAAAAAGGAAAACTGGAAAAGTCCCAAACACAAAACATCCAAGAAATCAAGGACACTATGAAAAGACTAAATCTAAGAATAATAGGAATAGATGAAAAAGAAGATTCCAGGTTCAAACCTCCAGAAAATATTTTTTCAAGAAAACCATAGAAGAAAAATTTCCCAACTAAAAGAAAGAGATGCCCATAAATATACAAGAGGCCTACAGAACAGCAAATAGACTAGACCCGAAAAGAAACTCCTCATGTCATATCATAGTCAAAACACTAAATCTACAAAACAAAGAAAAAATATTAAAAGCAGCAAGGGAAAAAGGCCAAGAAACATATAAAGGTAGATCTATCAGAATTATACAAGACTTCTCAAGAGAAAGTATGAAAGCAAGAAGGGCCTGGGCAGATGTCATAGAGACTTTAAGAGACCCTAGATGCTGCACAAGCAGAGCAACAGAAACAAAAAAATCTGGGTACAGGGGTCTTTTCTGAGACTGATACTCCAACCAAGGATCATTTATGGAGATAACCTAGAACTGCTGCACAGATGTAGCCCATAGCAGCTCAGTCTCCCAGTGGATACCCTAGTAAGGTGAACAGGGGATGTTTCTGACATGAACTCAGTGGCTGGCTCTTTGATCACCTCCTGTTGGGGGGTGGGGGCAGCCTTACCAGGCCACAAAGAAAGACAATGCAACAAGTCCTGATGAGACCTGATAAGCTAGAGTCAGATGGAATGGGAGGAGGACCTCCCCTATCAGTGGACTGGGAGATAGGCTTGGGAAAAAGAAGAGGGACAGCAGCCGGGATTGTGAGGAAACAGGCAGGAGGTACAGCTGAGATACAAAGTGAATAAACTGTAATAAATTAAAAAACAATGCTGATCCTTTTGTTTTGTATTGAAGATTAGATTAAACAATGAACACAAATGAGCAAGCACTTTGCAAGCTAGGTTGTCAACTTTCAGATATTAGTATTGTTAATGTGATGAAACGAGAAGATGGTAACACACACATAGTTAGCAAAAGCAGTAGAATTTTCTGCAAGTAACATGTAAACATTGACTTTTCAACTTTCACTTGCCATTATTAGTTAATAATTACATCAGTTAACCCAGTTCTTGGCTGTTCTCTCCATCCAGTTGAGGCCTTTGCATCTGGTCATCTCACGATATGGATTCAATTCCCTACAAAGTCTTTAGACTTTAATAGAATTATCTGGCCTGACATGGTAGTGCAAACCTGTAATTCCAGCACTAGCAAAGTGGAGGCAGAAGGATTAGCAGTTCAAGACAGCTTCAGTTACCTGAGTTCAAGGCCATCTGGAACTACATGAGGCTCTATATAAAAGTGGATACTCAGACTAAACTATAGTCAACAAGTTTGAAAATGTAATGATTACCAACAGTGCCAATTATTATAGTGGTAAATTATAATTACACATTTCTAATTTATGATATATTTGATTAAATCTCTTGTTCTCTCAGGAAATCTTTAAGAGTTTTCCACTTTTTGTTTCTCTCTGGCTAATACAACTAAGAGGATTCATGTGATTTATAGTTATCTTTTATTTTTAAAGTGCTAATAGAGTGACACTTATGAGAAAAAAGAATTATGTGGCCCTTAAAAGAACCTGGGAAACTTCTTTTTGTTCTTTGTTCTTTTTTGATCTACATCTCAGTCATAGGCCCCTCCCTCTTCTCCTCCAAGTCCCGCCCTCCCTCCTGTAAACCCTTTCCCCTATTTATCAGAATAGGGGAGGCCTCCTATCCATACATCCCAGGTCATCTATTCACATGTGGCTTGGTAGGGAAGTCAGATCAGGGCCTAATGATCAAAAAGTAGGCAACATAGCCCATGTCAGAGATATCCCTCACTCTCCAAACTAGTGGCTGAGATGAAACCTAAGATGTCCATCAGACTTGTCTTCTTGGAGTTTATGCATTGTAGTATATCTATCCTGTAGTAATGACTAAAAGTGAGTATGTACCATGTATGTCTTTCTGGGTCTGTGTTACCTCGCTCAGGATGATTTTTTCTAGTTCCATCGCTTTGCCTGCACATTTCATGATTTCCTTATTTTTAATGGCTGAGTATATTCTATTGTGTAAATGTAGATAGTTTCTGTATCCATTCTTCTATTGAGAAACATCTAGTTGTTTTTTTTTTTGTTGTTTGTTTGTTTGTTTTCAGTTTCTGGCTATCACAAATAGAGCTGCTATGAACATGGTTGAACATGTCCTTACTGTATAGTGGAACATCTTTCAGGTATATATCAAGGAGTGGTAGAGCTGGGTTTAGGGGTATGGCTATTTCCATTTTTCTTTGAAAGCACCAGCTTTATTTCCAAAGTGGTTGTACAAGTTTGCACTCCCACCAACAATGGAGGAGTGTACCTTTTCTCCACATCCTTGCCAGCCTGTCTTGTCATTTGAATTTTTGATCTTAGCCATTTTGACAGGGGTAAAATGGAATCTCAGAATCATTTTGATTTGCATTTGCCTGATGGCTAAGGATGTGGAGCATTTCTTTAAGTGTTTTTCTGCCATTCAATATTCCTTTATTGGGAATTCTCTGTTAAGCTCTGTACCTCATTTTTAAATTGGATTATTTAGTTTGTTGGAGTTTAATCTTTTGAGTTCTTTATATATTTTGGATATTAGCCCTTTGTCGGATGTAGGATGGTGAAGATATTTTCCCAGTCTCTAGGCTGCTGTTTCATTCTATTGATAGTGTCCTTTACTTTATAAGAGCTCTCATGTATTAATTGTTTATCTTAGAATCTGAGTTGTTGGATTTCTATTCAGGAAGTTGTCTTCTGTCCCAATGTGTTAAAAGCTCTTACCCACTTTCTCCTCTAGTAGATTTATTGTATCTAGTTTTATGTTGAGGTCTTTGATCCACTTGGACTTGAGTTTTGTACAGGACAATAAATATGAATCTATTTGCATTTTTTTACATGTGGGCATCCAGTTAGACCAGCACCAGTTGTTGAGGATGCTGTTTTTTTTTTTTTTTCCCATTGTATGGTTTTGGCTTCTTTGTTAAAAATCAGTGTGCATAGGTATGTAGGTTTATTTCTGGGTCTTTGGTTCAATTCCATTGATTTATTAATGTGAAGAGACTTTTAAGTTCTAGCAGACTGAATTCATCAATAAGGTTTACTATACATGAAGAGTGGCATAGTAAGTATCCAAGTGAATTTGGGATCTGCCCAAGGATTGTGTGGGACAGAGGCAGAACTGAATTAAGGTACTTTAAAATTTCATATCTGTATGGTCACTTTTGTCATTTGAAACATTAAAATCTATTATCTTTGGTGAGTAAGTTAAATTCTCTTTTTCATGCTGTTTTTTTTTTTTCTATATTAAGGACCTATCATTTTAGTCATTGATATTATAAGCATTTATTTTTTTTCAAAGAATTTTAAGCATACATATATCATTTAGTTTTGCTTTCTTCCTTTCTTTTTGGAGCTAGAGTTTCACCCAGTAGCCTAGGTTAGCTTCAAAATTGCAATCCTCCAGAACCTCCAGCCTCCTTAAAGCACCAGGATTACAAACATGTATCACTAATCTTGTCTTAAATATAACCATTTTTGCGTGCGTGTGTTATGCATGCTTATGTATGCAGATACATGCATATGCATGTGCCAACTAGTTGCACATGTGCATTTGTATATGGATTTCAAAGGACAAATTCGGGATGTCTTTCTCAGTTAATCTCTACCACATCTTTTTTGAGGCAGAAACTTTTGTTGAACACAAAGCTTATTGGTTGGGCTATTCTAGCTAATTTGATTTCCCAAAGGATCCTGTCTTTGGTGGGTTGCCATACTACTTAGCATTTTACATAAGTGCTTAAGATCCAAAGACCAGTTCTAATACTTGGGCAGAAAGCATTTTATCAAAAGAGCTACCTTTTTATCCCCTTCAGCATAACTATTTCTAAATCATATATGTTTGTGGACTATTTCTATCAAATTTAACAGCTTAAACTCACATCAATATTTCCTAAAACGTGCATATTCTTCTAAATGCATTTCTACTTCTATGAAATTAATAGTGAAAAAACAGTGTTGTATATACTACTTTGCCTACTGAGGTATATTTTAGTGGTATTTGTATAAGCAAAGTGACAAGAACAATACCAAAACACTTCATAATATTGTGTATTTCTAAAATAAGTGTATGCCTACAAAAATGTGGTATAGTCATTCAAAGACACATTGCTCACATTCATATCCATGACTGTGTTACAAACTGCCTGGACAACTAATGACTTAATAAACTGCCTGGATCCTTAATAACTTGAAGCACTCCAAGTATATTTTGCTGACAAATCTATGATTTTGGAAAGGTTTTGTGGGTACAGCTGCTTCTGCTCTATATTTTTGTTGGCTGCTGTAGTTTGGAGTCTAGACACTGGAGTTATCTGAAGAGTAGCTCTTCACATGCTGACAGTTGGAACAGCTGCAAACAGCTTTTCCATGTGGTTTGGGCTTTCTCCTAGCATACTGGCTGGGATCCAAGTGAGAGTCTCAAGAGATAGCTAGGAAGGAACCATCTTTAATCTCCCTTAGAAGTCATCTGGTGTTATATATGTACAGTTCACTCAGGTTTAAGGTGATATTGACTAGATTCTATCTCTTGGTGGGTGTGGGAAGGTTTAAAAAAGTATGTAGGGTAAATAGGATGCTTTGGTGTCACTTTTTTGAAATTGCATCTATAATAATTATACTCCCCCTTATAAGATAATATGGCAAGCTGAGCATAGTCAAACATACCTGTAAACCTAGTTTTCTATTTAAGGCTATTCTGGGCTATATAACAAGATCTTATCTCGAAAACACTAAAACAGGGTTGGGGAGATGGCTCCTAAAGTAAAGTGTCCACTGTATAAGCTGAGAACCTGAGAGCAGATCCCCAGCACAAAGGTAAAGCCTAGTATGGTGGTACATACCCACAATCTCAATGCTGTGGTAGGAGGTGAGGTGAGAGAATTTCTGGAGTTCACTATTCAGCCAAGCTAACCAATCAGTACTCTCTAGGTTCAGTGACATACATTTGTCTCAAAAAATAAGGTGGTTATAGATCAGAGAAAGCTGACATTAATTTCTAGACTCCACAACACATGTGCATATACATATACAAATATATTTATACACTACACTATACTCTATTCAATTCTACCACACACACACACACACACACACACACACTGTTGGGGCAGAGGAGACCACCAGTAAAACAAGCTGATATTGCAGATCTAGATAGAGTTACATGAAGGACATTCAAATGACAGTAAACTCTGAGTTGCAACATAAGCAAACATATTGCCACTTTTTAGATATAACCTTGGATTTTAATATACTGAGCAAGCATGTGTTGAATACATATTTTATGGTTCAATTTATATTGAAAACATTCTATGAGAGGTTATATCAAAATGTTAATATTGCTTTTAGTTCTATAAAGATATTGGAATAGATTTTTTGTTTTTGTTTGTTTTTTTTATTTTTTTAAGACAAGATCTATCTGTGTAGCCCTGGATGTCCTGGAACTTGCTTCTTAGGCCAAGTTAGTCTCAAACTCAGAGATTTACCTGCCTCTTTTTCCTGAATACTGATATTAAAGTCATGCGTTAGATACCTTGCTTAAAATTAACTTTTAAAAGTGCAAGTTCATAAAATTCTTATAATGAACATGTATTGGAACATATTTTAATATGAACCTCAAAGGACAATAACCCAAGTTGAGTTTCAAAAAGTTGACCTAATTATTTTTTTTAGCTGATTAAAAGCTAATTAGCACACTCTGTAGTAAAGCACATTTTCTTTTCTCTCCTCGTTGGAAGAATTTATTGTTGAGCTAGCTGTAGGAGTTGGTGGATGCAAAATATCTGAAGTATTTAAGGAATATGAACAGAAGAATTTTCTTTTCCATTTGTGAGAACAAAAGAGGGCTTTCACTATAAAATAACATCAGAAAGAAAAGTGGTGATTGTTTCCTTATAATCCCAGTACTTGGGGGGCTGAGATAGGACATTCAGGAGTTTAAGGCCAGCTTGGGTTACATGACATAAACCTTCTCAAATACAATAAATGAATATATAAGCGACTAAATAAATAAATAAAAGAGGATAATCTCACTAAAACATTTGTGTATCTAAATTGGCAAATGCTGTCTTCTGAGTAAGCTGAGAGTCCAGTCATTTGCCACCAGGCCTGGCTGTAAATTTTACCTTAATAAAATTGTTGTATTCCAAAGCAATGATGCATTAGGATATAGTATAAAAATGTATACATTATGCTATGAAAAATAATTGATGAACTTTATCTTTAACCACCTGTTTATCCATATTGTACCAAAGATAATGATCATTACGTTTTTTTGTTTGTTTGTATCCCACATAGATGAGGATAATAGTAAAAAGAAATTCATATTTGGATCAGTGAATTAGTAAGTATACTGTTATCTGATAGAGGCCTAGGCAATAGAAAGGAAGTGCAATAATTAAATAAGGATTAAATTGCACTGTCTCTATTTTTCTCCTGAACATCAATATCTTGCAAAAAAAAATTTATTTGATCCCTTGAAAGATTACTCCTCCAAAAGAATTTTGATTTTCCAGAAACAAAGGGAGTTCCACTTCAAATGCTTCTATTGGCTTGTAAAGACAGAATAATTAGCATCCTCCCAAAATACAGTTCCTCTTGTTTCTGTAAGGTAAGCTTTGAAGTCATCCAGATGAATATCTTTTCTTATTAATTGCTTGAACAACACAGGCACACACACACTCTCTCTCTCTCTTTCTCTCTCTCTCTCTCTCTCTCTCTCTCTCTCTCACACACACACACACACATAAAGAGGAAGAGATATATATAGAGAGAGAACTTTATTCAACTAAAGTATCAATTATTTGTTCGGAACTATAACATGTCACAAGCAGATAACTCTATGCTATGGCATATGCTCCCTGGAGTGTTGACCTCTAAGTAAAGACCCACCCAATGTGAAGACAGAGGATGTTCTGCATAGAAGGAACTGCATTTCCTCTTCCCAGAAGTTTGTTTTCTATTTGTAATTTTCTGGTTTGTGTAATAAATTCTCAAGTAGAAAATGTGGATATTAAAAAAATTAAAAAAAATCTAACAATTAAAATCATCCATGATTAAAACCACAAATTAATAATCATTGTTATTCCTCTGCTACACTCATGAATAAGCAGGTAGATAGAGATAAAGTTCACTAATGTATATAACATAATTGTATATATTTTCATATTACATATTTATGTATAATTGCTTTGAAATTTAACAATTTTTAAGGTAAAATTTATAGCTAGGCATGATGGCACATAACTGGGCTCTCAGCTACTCAGGAGACAGACTGAGGAACATCTTGAGTTTAAGGCCATCTGAGTAACTTAGATATACCCTGTCACAAAAAGAAATGAAAAAGATGGGATGAGGATGAAGCTCAGTGATAGAGTAGTTGCCAAGCACGAGCAATGTTCTCAGTTCAATCACCTGTACTAAAACAACAACAACAAGCCACAAAGTTACATATCATGAACTTGCCTGAGATAGTGTCTTCTATATGTAACAGGGAGCCACACTCATGAACTCTTAACAATATGGTCATCTATACATGCCCTCAAAATGACAAGACCAGTTGTGCCAATGTGGACGGAGAAATTCCACAAGTCCCCACACTGAGATGAAGAGCTATGGGCGATTAAAGGATGCTAAGAGAGGGAGAATCATTCTTCCACAAAGATGAATCCCTTAATTGATTTATTTCATTCCAATGCATATACATATGTGCAACTCTAAAGGGAGTCAGTAGCTTGAACATATATATATATATATATATATATATATATATATATATATATATATATGCATATACTCATATATATGTAAGAATAATAAAGAAGAAGGGTTTGAGAAGGAGTAGGGAGGACATAAAGAAGTTGAAGGGAAGACAGTGTACAATGAAAATACAGTGCTCACATATTAAGTTCGCAAAAAGTAATAGTTGTTTTAAAAGTCAGATCTCAAAATTTCCCCATCTTAAATGGCTTTTGGTAAATTTACCCATTGCACAAACTAGAGAAATTCATGTTTAGAGTATTTTCATCACCCCAAGATCCTTTGTTCTTAGTTATAGCCTTCCTACTCCCAGCCCCAGACAGTTCTCTCCTGTTTCTATATACTCAGTTTTCTTGATATTTCATATGGGATTTAAACAATATGTGGTGTTTTGTGTTTGCAATTTTCATGTAATGAACTATGTTTAAATTTTATTCATGGAGTGACATGGATCATTTCTTCATTTTTATTTTCCTATATAGTATTTTATTTTATAGATGTGCCATAATTCCTCTCTTGTCTTTTTAACTAAATAGTGTCACAAATATTTTACAACATTAAATTTTCATCTCAATCCACATTTCAATGGTTTTAATTGTTCCTCACAGTAGCACCTATTAATCTTCCTTTCTATTGTTGGATATTCCCTACCACAAGTAATACTATATTGTTGAAGGTTAGGTTTTCTGAAAACAGACTGTGTGATGGGATATGGGATGATGTTGTCTGCTAGGGAACGTATGATGAGAAAAAAAAGAAACAGGATTGGATAGATAGAGAGGTCTTGGAAAATCCTTAGGTAGCCTGAGAGGTAGACAGAAACAGTAATTTCTTTTTTTTATTAATTTTTTAATATTAGTTTCAGTTTGTTTACTTTGTAACCCTGCTGTATCCCACTCCCTCTTTCCCTCCCAATCCCACCCTCCCACCCTCATCTCCTCTCTGCCCCTTTCCAAGTCCACTGATAAGGGAGAACCTCCTCCCCTTACATCTGATACTGGTTTATCAGGTGTCTTCAGGACTGGCTGCAAAGTCCTCCTCTGTGGCCTAGCAAGGCTGCTTCTCCCTGGAGGGGGGGAGGTCAAAGAGCCTGCCATCGAGTTCATGTCAGAAATAGTCCCTGTTCCCCTTATTAGGGTACCCATTTGGATACTGAGCTACCAAGGGCTACATCTGAGCAGGGGCTCTAGGTTTATATCCATACATGGTCCTTGGTTGGAGAAACAGTCTCATAAAAGACCCCTGTGCCCAGATATATTTGGTCCTTGTGGAGCTCCTGTCCTCTCCAGGTCATATTAACTCCCCCTTCTTTCTTTTATTTTTATTATTAGTTACAATTTATTAACTCTGTATTCCAGCTGTATCTCGCTCCCTCATTCCCTCCCAATCCCACTCTCCCTATTTCATCTTCCCTGCCCCTTTCCAAGTCCACTGATAGGGGAGGACCTCCTTTCCTTTCATCTGACCCTGTTTTATCAGGTATCTTCAGGACTGGTTGCAAAGTCCTCCTCTGTGGCCTAGCCCTGCACTCTGCTGAAGGTTTGGTTATGAGTCTTAGTATCTGCTTTGGTACACTGTTAGGTAGAGTCTTTCAGAGGCCCTCTGTGGTAGGCTCCTGTCCTGGTACTTGTTTTTTCCTACATCCAATGTCCATCCCATTTGTCCTTCTGAGTGAAGATTGATCATCTTACCCTAGGTCCTCCTTCTTGATTATCTTCTTTAGGTGTATAGATTTCAGTATGTTTATCCTATCTTATAGGTCTATACAAGTATATACCATGTGTGTCTTTCTGCTTTTGGGATACCTCACTCAGGATGATCTTTTCTAGGTCTCATCATTTCCCTGCAAATTTCATGATTTCCTTGTTGTTAATTGCTGAGTAGCATTCCATTGTGTAAAAGTACCACAATTCCTGTATCCATTCCTCAACTGAGGGACATCTGTATTGTTTCCAGGTTCTGGCTATTATGAATAAAGCTGCTACAAACTTAATTTTTTATTAATTACAGTTTATTCACTTTGTATCCCAGCTATAGCCCCCTCCCTGATCCCCTCCCAATCCCTCCTCCTTCCCTCATCTCCTCCATTGCCCCTCCCCATGTCCACTGATAAGGGAGGTCCTCCAACCCTTCCCTCTTATGCTAGCCTATCAGGTCTCATCAGGACTGGATACATTGTTTTCCTCTGTGGCCTAGAAGGCTGTTCCCACCTCAAGGAGAGATGATCAAAGAACCAACCACTAGGTTCATGTCAGAGACAGTCTCTATTCCCATTACTAAGGAATCCCACTTGTAGACTGAGCTGGCATGGGCTACATCTGTGCAGGGGTTCTAGGTTATTTCCATGCATGGTCCTTGTTAGGAGTATCAGTCTCAGAAAAGACCCCTTTGCCCAGATATTTTGGTTCTGTTGCTGTCCTTGTACAGCTCCCCCTACTTTCATAAGATTCCCTTTGCTCTGCCCAAAGTTTGGCTATGAGTCTCAGCATCTGCTTAGATACCCTGTTGGATAGTCTTTCTGAGACCTTCTGTGGTAGGCTCTGTCCTGTTCCCTGTTTTCTCCCTCTTCTGATGTCCATTCTGTTTGCCTTTGTGAGAGAGGATTGAGCATCTTACCCAGAGTCCTCCTTCCTGCTTAGCATCTTTAGGTGTACAGATTATAGTATAGTTATCCTATATAATATGTCTAATATCCACTTAACAAGTGAGAATATACCATGTGTGTCTTTCTGCTTCTGGGATATCTCACTCAGGATGATCTTTTCTAATTCTCACTACTTGCCTGCAGATTTCATGATTTTCTTGTTTTTAATTGCTGAGTAGATTTCCATTGTGTAAATGTACCACAATTTCTGCATCCAGTCCTCCGTTGAGGGACATCTGTATTGTTTCCAGATCTGGCTATTACAAATAAAGCTGCTACAAACATGGTTGAGTAAATGTCCTTGATGTATTCTTGAGCATATTTTGGATATAAGCCTAGAGTGGTATAGGTGAATCTCGAGGAAGCAGTATTCCTAATTGTCTGAGAAAGCACCAGACTGATTTCCAAAGTGGTTGTACAAGTTTACATTCCCACCAGCAATGGAGGAGGGTTTCCCTTTCTCCACATCCTCTCCATCATGTATTGTCACTTGAGTTATTGATCTTAGCCATTCTGATAGGTGTAAGGTGAAATCTAAGGTTCATTTTGATTTGCATTTCCCTTATGTCTAAGGACGTTGAACATTTCTTTAAGTGTGTTTCTGCCATTCAATATTCCTCTATTGAGAATTCTCTGGTTAGCTCTGTACTCCATTTTTTAATTGGATTACTTGATTTGTTGCTGTTTAACTTCTTGAGTTCTTTTATATATTCTGGATATTAACCCTCTGTCAGATATAGTGTTGGTGAAGATCCTTTCCAAGTCTGTAGACTGTTGTTTTGTTTTGCTGACACTGTTCTTTGCTTTACAGAAACTTTTCAGTTTCATAAGGTCCCATTTATTGATTGTTGGTCTTAGAGCCTGTGCTGTTGGTGTTCTGTTCAGGAATTTTGTCTCCTGTGCCAATGAGTTCAAGCCAGAAAAGCATTTGACAATATCCAACACCCATTCATGTTTAAAGTCTTGGAGAGATCAGAGATACAAGGCACATACCTAAACATTGTAAATACAATTTAGAGCAAGCCTATTGCCAACATCAAAATAATGAAGGGAAACTTAAATCAATCCCACTGAAATCAGGGACAAGGCAAGGATGCTCCCTCTCTCCTTTTCTCTTCAACGAAGTACTTGAAGTCCTAGCTAGAGCGATAAGACTACTAAAGGAAATCAAGGGGATACAAATCAGAAAGGAAGAAGTCAAAGTATCCCTATTTGCAGATGATATGATAGCATACATGACTGACCCCAAAAATTCAACCAGAGAACTCCTTCAGATGATAAACAACTTCAGAAAAGTGGCTTGATACAAAATTAACTCAAAAAAATTAGTAGCCCTCCTGTATGCCAAAGAGTTAAAAAGAAATTAGGGCAATTACGCCCTTCACAATAGTCACTATTAACATGAAGTACCTTGGTTTAGCTCTTACCAAGGAAGTGAAAGACCTGTATGAAAAAACTTCAAGTATCTGAAGAAAGAAATTGAAGAAGATGGAAAGATCTCCCATGCCTATGGATTGGTAGGATTAGCATAGTGAAAATAGCCATCCTGACAAAAGCAATCTACAGATTCATTGTAAGTCCCATCAAAATACCAACACAATTCTTTATAGACCTTGAAAGAACAAGTCTCAATTTCATATGGAAAAACAAAAAACGCAGAATTGCTAAAAAAAAAAACAATCTTGTAAAAAAACAGATTGTCTGGAGGTATCTCCATCCCTGATCTCAAGTTGTACTACAGAGCAACAATAATAAAAACTGCTTGATAGTGGCATAGAAACAGACTGGTGGATCAATGGAATCGAATAGAAGCCCCAGAAATAAACCCACACACCTACTGATACTTGATTTTTGAAAAAGATGCCAAAACCGTACAATGGAAAAAAGACAGCATCTTCAGCTAATGGTGCTGGTCTATCTACATGTAGAAAAATGCAAATAGATCCACATTAATCACCCTGAAGAAAACTAAATTCCAAGTGGATCAAAGACCTCAACATAAAACCAGACACAGTAAATCTGTTAGAAGAAAAAATGGGGAAGTGCCTTGAACTCATTGGCTTTTGGGTTTTCCAGACAGAGTTTCCCTTTGTAGCTTTGGCTGTCCTGCACTTGCTTAGTAGACCAGGCTGGCCTGGAACTCACAGAGATCCACCTGCCTCTGCCTCCCCAAGTGCCTGATTTACAGACACATGCCACTGCACCTGACTGCGAACCTGTATGACCACTTTGGAAATCAATCTGGTACTTTCTCAAAAAACTGGGAACAGAGCTACCTCAAGATCCGAACATATCCTGGGTGTATATCCAAAATATGCCCCACCATTCAACAAGGACATTTGTTCAGCTATGTTCATAGCAGTTGTATTTGTAGTAGCCAGAATCTGGAAACAAACTAGATGTCCCCCAGCTGAGGAATGAATACAGAAATTGTGGCCAATTTACACAATGGAATAGTACTCAGCTATTATGGAATTTGCAGGCAAATGGATGGAACTAGAAAGAATCATCCTGAGTGAGTATCCTGAGTGTTAACTCACAAACTGAAAGTGACACATAGTGTACACACACTTGTAAGCGGATATTATCCATATACTATAGGACAGCCATACTATAATCTACAGACTTATAAAAGCTAAACACTAAAGAGGACCCTAGGGATGATGCATAAATCTCATTCAGAATGGCAAACAGGATAGACACCAGAAGTGGTGGAAGAGCGGAAACAGGATGGGAGTCTTCTATAGAGAGTCCTCTCAAAGGCTTCACCCACCAGGGGATTGAAGCAGATGCTGAGACTCAGGACATAACTTTGGGCAGAGTGCAGGGAACCTTATGGAGGAAGGGGGCAGGGGTGCATAGAAGGACATTGAAGGGACAGCAGCCCCACAAGGAGACCAACAAAGTTTAAATATCTCAGCCCAGGAGGTCCTGCAGAGACTGATGCACCAACTAAGGACTATAAATGGAGAGGACCTAGACTCCCTGCTCATATGTAGCCAATTGTCACCTCAATCAGTCTCCATGTGGGTGTCTGAGTAAGGGGAGCAGGGGCTGCCTCTGTCATGAACTTGCCCCTGGCAATGCAGCCAAACCAGGCCACAGAGGAACAGGATCCAGGCAGTTCTGATGAGACTTGATAAACTATGGGCAGATGCCAGAGGAGGAGAATTCCCCTTTTCAGTGGACTAGGAAAAGGGAATAGGGGGAAAGAGAGAGTGAGGGTGGAACTGGGAAGAGTTGAGGGATTACATAATGAATAAATTGTAAAATAAAATAAAATAGAAATTCTAGATATAGCATGATTTTCTATATGAAAAGGGAAAACCTCTTGAGATAAAGCTTATTTTTTTATTTTTATTTTTTTTTAATCTTCTTTCTCCCAGCCTGAAAATGGAGACCTTGAATACAAAATTCATACCCTGAGGAAGACAGAACAAGAAGTTACATGGATATCTTTCTCAAAGAGCCATAAGAACTTGAGACTGACTACTGTCTGGTTTCTTGTTGTTTGAGAATTACCCCTCTTCCCATCTGTTTAAAGTACTATAGCTGATGGTTTTCTGTTACATACAGCCAAGTACAATCCTGTCTGGTAAAATATATCAAACATCTTGGAATATAAATTACATACACATTTGCAGTATTTGTTTAAAATTGAATCTAAGTGAGAATGCTGAGTCAAAATATTTCTAAAGGTTTATACTGTCTTTATAGGTTTCTCAAATTTATATTTCAATAGTATAACATGAGATTTTTATCAAACTATGCTACCATTAAATATTTTAAAATAAATCTTCCTAGGAGAAAGCAGAAAATTATATTGTTTTTTTTTAAATAATTTTTGGCAACTTAGCTGGTTGTAAAATATTTTTCTTTTTTGTCTATTCTTAATTGTCTATTCAGACCACTTTCTTATTTCTATAATAAAAACTTCGGTACTTTTAATGGTAGTTTGAACTCTTTTTGTAATATGTATCTTTATTTCTTGTTTGTTTGTTTTGGGGTTAGGGTTTTTCTCTGACTTCCTCACTATCTTAGAACTCATTCTGTAGACCAGGCAGGCCTCACTTAAAGATTCACCTGCCTTTGCTTGCTGAGTACTGCAAAGCTCAGCTTCTTTTTTACTATTTCTTGCAAACTGATACATTGTTATAGAGATATACAGTTTTACTTTGTTCTTCACATTTTTGTACTTTCAGAAGGCAGAAACATTTGGGTCCCAAATATCAATCATTTTGTTCTTTTCCCACAATACTTGCACCTCACCCATACTTCTAAATTTAGTGACCAAAAATGTCTAAACCAATTTTTGTTCTTTTACATTTTATTTTTTCTATTTGATTAGTGACTTCATCTTTAATTGGTTATTGAATTAAATAAGAGTCAATATTTTCCCACAGACAATTTTCTTCATAGTCATTTGTCAAACAATCTGATACTTTATTATATTAAGTTTATGTACTATGGGACAAAAGGCCACATATTAAAACAATCTGTTCCTGTCCACATTGGCACATATGAACCAAGACAAACAGTTGGCAAATTATGACCAATGGCCTCCATCTGGCTCACTATTTGTTTTGTAAATAAAAATTCATTGAAATGTAACCCTGTTAATTTGTTGACATGCTTTCTATAGGGATCTAGGGCTATACTGGAATAGCTGAATTTTTCCAACAGAGATCATATAGTTTAAGAACCTAGAAATATTGATCCTCTGGCTCTTTACAGAAAATCATGCTGAATCCTGTCTTAGTCTTATTCCTCCAGTTCCATATTGTGAACATTGGTTTTTATCTAGTGGGAGATTGAGGAAATAAGATGATCAAAGAAACTTGGGTTCCCATTTAACAGAATGGGGAAGAGTAAACTACCGACCTCAGGAGACTGCTATGTTGATAACCAGTATGTAATTATCAATCACATTTGTGTAAAAAAATAGAAGAAACTTTCTTATCTCCTATACACTTTACTAAACATTCCCCCCCCCCCCCCCGCTCTCCTATAGAAGTCCATTTGCTGCTGTCATGGGACTCTTTCTCTACTTTCAGTTTCTCATATCAGATTACCCATACCTCAATTTTTCAAATGACACATCATTTTGTACTCCCATATGCACATTGCATGTACAAGTAAATTGTACTCTTTCATGATAATCTACCTAGTTTAAAATTTCAGCCTCCATAAATACAAGAAAGAAGATTTGGGGCTGAAGGATGACATAGTGGTTAAGAGTACTGACTGCTATTCCAGAGGACCAGGGTTCAATTTCCAGCAACCACATGCTTACAATCACTTGCAACACTAGTCCCAGTGGATCCAATGTCCTCTTCTGGCCTCTGTGGGTACTTCATGTATATGGTTCACAAACACACAAGCAGGCAAAACACTCATCCACATAAAATAAATAATAAAAATCTAATTTTAAAAAAAGTAAAAGGTTTTGTTCATAACACATTGTTTTGATACAGGGTCTTTCTTCATATGGAGACCAGACAAGTCTCAAATTTTCAGTTCTCTTGCCTCAGCTACCTGAGAGCTAAAGTTAATGGTGTGTGTGCAATTTCCCAGACAAGCTTTCTTTAGGAATATGTGGGAATTAGCTCAGAACAACCGTTGGCAGGACAGTTGAAAAAGAATATAGCTTGCATGATATTTCTATTGGATAAATTATGTTCTACATCAGGGAAGGCCTTAAAAACTAAGTAAAGTTAGGATTTTCTTAAGAGCAGCAAAATGTGAAACTAACTGTTAATAAGTGATGCTTTTGAACAAATTTCTATGAACTATAGTATAACAAATGGAATATTGACCTTAATTCATAATCAATGAATCCCACTGTGCTTTCTTTGAAAGTCCCCCTTAGGACACTTCTAACCTATATTAAGAAATCTTTAATTTCCTTTCATTGAGTCAAAATCAATTTCATCATTTATTTTAATTGTTATAAAGTTCATGTGAGTATAAATAAATCTTTACTTTCTTAGGTTTTGATCATGCATGGTGGCACACACCTGCAAATAAGCCTAGCACTTGGGAAGCTGACACAAGATCACTGGTTTGAGACAAGCCATGGCTTCATAGACATACCCTATCTTACAAATGTAGAGCCCAAATAAACCAAATGCTAAATAAATGGAAAGAAACACTGGATACAGGAAGACACTAGGATCCCAATACCATCTTTCTCATTTGTAAAAATTGAAAGATTGAAGACTTTATTTTATTCAGAATAGTACCAGTAGGTTTTCTCTTTTAGTGATAAAAATGTGCTACATTATCCAGAAGTGAAAACACAAAGGACCCATGGCGCTAATTTCAGTGGACGAAAATGCTGATTTTATTCTATAAAGAGGCACCACCACCATAAGCTCCTAATTGCTCTTTAATGATCCACCCAAGTATCAACACTGAAAATACAGGATTTTGTAGTGCCTCAGGGGATGTTTTTGAAGCTCAAGGTAGGCCAAATAAATTAAAAAAGAAATACTGAAAGACACCAAAGGAGGCTTGGAGCAGGAAAAAGGAGGATGGGAATTTTCCCAATTACTTAGGAATTTTTAGAATAAAGAGAAAGGGAGAATCCTTGTGTCCACTGTTCTCAGATAACATCTTTTTCCATGAAAACTCCATGCAAAGGAGAAAAAAAGCACAGTTCAATATGGTCCAAACTATTAAGATTGTTATGAGTTGAATGAAGAATGGTTTGGTCTTATTCTAAACATCCAGCTTGGTGTCTGTGGGTACACTGACAGTAATGGTCTGTTTTGGAACTATGGTCAGGAGACGGGGGGTAGCTACACACTGCCACATGGTGCAGGGTGATCCAAAACAGGATTTTGTCCCTGTGTATTATAGAAAGCTTATCAACATCTCTGGAGTATACCTAATTAGAGGCCAGTGGCCTTTACTCCTATATCCAGTTGTGAAGACCAAATAAAGTAAACATCTCTCAATTTTTGCCAAATATTTCCTGGAGGGAAAATCATTTCCACCCCTTACTTATTCAAGAACCACTGACGTAATTTCTTGAAATATGATATGTTGAGAAGCATGAACTTCAACATACTGATGTGGCTTTCCCTAGTTGCTTCTTATCACTCAGTGCTCTGATACATAGCCTCATTTGTGTGTTTGAAAATTCACTTTAGCAAGATGAACAATAATCAAGAGAACACATTTTCACTGAGCCATGATCTCAACAGGCAGGCTGAGACACAGGCCTACCTAAGTCAGAAAGGAGCATATAGTGAGGAAGCTCTTGTCACATTCTGATGTGGTGATACCGGCTCAAATTCTTGAAGACTCCATAAGAAACAGAGGACATGGAACAGTGTTCTAACACTTTCAGTCTCAACTAAAATAAAATGTAAATAACATCATCTGTCCCATTTTTAAAAGTAGTCCCATTTAAATGTGCAGCTTATGTCTTGACAAGCACATGGTTCGTAAGAGAGTGTACATGAAGAAGAAGCTGGATATGATAAGCTAGGGTCAGATGGAAGGGGAGGAGGACCTCTCCTATCAGTGGATTTGGAGAGGGGAGTGGGAGGAGTTGAGGGAGGGAGGGTGGGATTTGGAGGGAATGAAGGAGGGAGATACAGCTGGTATACAAAGTGAATAAACTGTAACTAATATAAAAAAAGAAAAATTTAATTAAAAAGAAGAAGAAGAGCCATAGGAATAGGAAGTGTGCTGTGAGAAAGTATATTTTATATATAATAGGAAAGGTCTACCCATGAAATTGCAGCAATCTGGCTACCTAAACAAGACCTGCACAATGACAACACCTGGTGACATCCCAGCGCAGATGCAGTAAATTTCACAAGGCACCCGTCGATGAAAAGCTTCAGACCATGAAGGGCTGCTGAGGTAGGCGGAAATCAGTAGTCTCCAGGGCTGAGCCTCTAGACATCTTAGGCAATCCCATTCCTTCAGTCTTAAACGCATACACAAGCCAGTAACCCTACCGACAATAAGCAGGCTCAGTAGGGAGTATTTGCACATGCATGTGTGTATAGATTTACATGTAACAATGAAAATAAAGAGGAAGCACCCCTCCATTGATCCTCTACGAAAAGACCACAACTTTGCCGTCAGGACTTGGAAGCTCACTTATTTCCCATGGTCCTTTTCGAATAGAAGTGGTTAGTCTTTCTCCATAGCAGTTTGGACCTACTTCAAGAAAAATGAAGCTCTACTCATAGTTGATATCTCCTTCACTATCTGTGAGGCAATGCAACAACTCAGACAGAGTCTACAATTTTAGTCGGAAGAGTAAAATTATACTCTGTATGTTTAGAAATTGCTAGGTTCTTTCCCAGCAGAAAGTAAGCAGGAAAAAAAATTGCATTCTGATTGAGGAAAGTAGCTAGCCTAGTACTTTAATGAAGTTTTACAGTAATACATTTGAAAAGTAAAGTTGGGATGGTGAGATAGCTGAGTAGGTGAAGGTGTTTGCCACCAAGCCTGATGACCAAAGTTCAGTTCCTGAGACCCACATGGTAGAAGAAATGACAGCTTGTCATCTGATCTCCATGTGAACATTATGACCACACACATGCACATGTAGAAATATATAAAACATAAATAAGTGTAAAAAAGTCATGGAAAAAAAGGAAAGTTATTCTCTGGTGTAGCAAAAATTGCTATTTCCCTATATTTAATAAAAGCATGGATTGTTCAAAATCTGAATATAAAAATAAAATTAAAGGAAATTTGAGAAACACCTGTCATTACTTTTAGGACAGCATAATTTCAAATGATAAAGGTCCAAATCTTATAGGAAAAGAAGGAAACATTGAGACATATTAAAGAGATAGACCTGTCTTGCATGTATAGAGTGAGGGAAGAGTCAATATATTTGATTAATGATTTGAAGGAAGATAGGCTACCACTATTCTGGGTGAAGTCTACATGTGCAATGGTACTGGTTTTTTAACATCAGCAGGACAAACAAATTTCATATAATTTTTATTTTTTTTAATTTATTATTTATTACAATTCAATCACTTTTTATCCAGGCTATGCCCCCCCCATCTCCTCCCAGTCCCATCCTCCTCCCTCTTCTCCTGCTATACCCTTCCCCTAGTTCACTGATCGCATATAAGTTTTTAGATGTTTTATTAGATGTCATCTGTGAATAAATTTCTTTGAAATTATGAAGACAAAGGTCAATTTCATTTTTTAAAAGTCATTTATTTAGCAAAAAAGGAGTAGCTTCTAACCCAGGATGTAAACAAATGAGAATATAAAGCTAGAAAAGTGATTTTTGGAAAACAGAAAACCCAAAAGAGGCACATTACCAAGCAAGAAAGATAAATTAATATAATTTCAGAGGCAAGAGGGAAAGCAAATGTGTGTCTCAAAGCAGCAGCTGTTGATGCAAGCAAAGGTTAGAGCAACAAGGCTATTTTCTAACAAAGTGTGAATCCCATTAGTGATGAAGTGTTATTCCCTCCTTGGATTCTTATGTCTTAGTGAGAAGAGATTTAGGATATACCTCCATTTACAACCCACACGGCTGGTAGGCTGGTGGCTAAGACCCGCAGAGACATGCAAAATCAGTGAAGCCATTCAAGAAGCATGTTAAGTTTCATATAAGATGTTGACTCATGCACAACAAGCAATGGGTAAAATGTGCGAAAGCCTTCCTTAACATTCACATAATAGGGGGCTGGCCTTGTCTAGTTTCCCAGCAACACTTGAGATACCTATTGGCTTTCCAAACACAAAGTGATGCCATTCTGTGGTTGGCAAATTAATGATGGAGCCCTTTGGAACATTTTGCTGGGGAGATTAGAGTTTAAACTTTCTTATATTTAAAGAAGACAAAGCCAGGGCAAGAGAGGAAATGTGACAAAAGTTTAAAAATGGAAACATCTAAAAGTCATCAGTGACTTACCTGTACACCCAGGTGCTATATTAAATTTAATACTTCAGTGAAACGATGGTGATTTTTACAGTGCATTATTATTATTACTGTACATCATCTACAAAAATCTATAATCCAAAGCATTTTCTATCAAGCATGTCTCTGAAACCCCATTGTACCATTGAGCAGAACCAAATAAAATTTTAAAACTGAAGCTACCTATCCACATAATGAAATCTCATGTAAGAAAAAAAAAAAAGCTCATACCTTGGCACAGACTTTCAACACGGTTACAGACAAGTTATTTTTCAGTTGTCTAAGTAAACCAAATGGTCCCCATAAAATATTCTGCTAGAACTTCATAGTTTCTATAATCTTTTAAAATTATAAGTGTAAAGTTAAGTGTTAAAATTAAAAATTACTGAATTTGGATCCATGGAATGAGTTTATGCAATGAAAATACATGATAACTATAACACTCTGCATTTGACATAAGGAGCATGCCTATCTTATGGAAAAATTGATTTCCCACTGCACAAAACTGTACCAGTTTGCCAAGAATGAGAAAGATTAATTTAAAAAATCTACCGGAAAAAAACATTTGGTTGTCCAAATTAGCACTGAAGATGACTGTGGTTTAGGACACCCTCCCCCCATTTTAATTACATGGAGTAAATTATTTTGCCAACTCATATTGGACATCTCGATTTTCACCCTAGCTCAGGGGTCTGAAAATGAAGCTATTAAGAGTCCTATACTGATTTTTTTTTTCCCCGAGAAGAATGTTTATTGTAGTATGTCTTCAAACATTTTGGAGAATCTTTTAGGAAAAAAAAAAATGCTTTCTTTCAACTGAATCTGGTGAACGGTTTTATTAGACAAAGTAAAGATCATTCAGGTTATTTTTAAATAATTTTGATCCCCCATGTATCTATGCATTTAAACTACCCTGCTTCTTTTTTCATGTTTTTAAATTAATTCATTCAATTTACATCTTAGTCAAAGGCCCTTCCTTCCTCTCCTCCCAGTGCCACTCTCTCTCCCTCAACCCTCCTCCCTTTTTCCTGTGAACCTGCAGGCCTAAATGAGAATAGGCCTCTGGAAAGGTTATGAGGGGGAGTCTAGCTAAGACTCCTAGTAGTAGGGGCCATGGAGACTGAAGAGAACACCCTTTATCTAGACAAGAATCGTAGCAGACAGAGAAGATCACCAATCCACCCACAAAATCCTAAACTTATCCTACCTACGAGACCTGCAGGGACAAAGACAAAACTTATAGAACAGAGGTGGAGGAGGTGTCTAATCAGTGCTGAGCTCAACCCTAAGACCCACCCCATCGAAGAAATCCAAACCCTATCACTATAAACTAGCCTGCTTATTGTCATACATGCACACAGGTTAGGTCAAATACAATGATCATTTAACCACCAGGAGAGTTAGTTGATAGTTATAAAAATTAAATTAGGAAAATTACTACTTTTGCAATTATTTTTATACATTGAATGCTCCCTTCATGTGTTGAAGCCCAAATCCCACTGTGACTATATTTGAAAACAGATTCTTGGTGGAAGTAATTGAGGTTAAGTGGTGGCATAAGGGTGGGGCGTACATCCAAGGATATTTGTTCTCACATAAAAAGAGAAATGAAATTGCTTGGTCTTGCTTTAAGGGGGTACACAGAAAAAAAAAAAACAGGCAAGGGCATGAGAAAGACACAGATTCATCTTGGACCTCTCAGAAGCTCTAAAAGACTACATTTTAAGCCATTCCATCTATGGCATCCTCCTGTGGTAGTCCAAGCTAGCTAATTTAATGACTAAGACAACTTAGCAACGTCTATGTCACCAATGTTTTTGTTGGAAACTATCACTTCATTAGTGTTTCAGAAACAAACATGATTTTTTTGGCATTCAAGAAGAGAAAACATGGATTGGAGAAATGGCTCAGTGGTTAAGAGCACTGTCTGCTCTTCCAAAGGATCCAGGTTCAATTCCCAGCACAATTCGCAGTTACACCACAACTGTCTGTAACTCCAGTTCCAAGGAATCCAACACCTTTATACTAATGCACATAAAATAAAATAAATTAAAAAAGAGAGAAGAGAAAACAATGCTAGCAGCGTTTTAATTTTAAAATATCACTACATTACTTGCTAAAACTTTATAGTTTTCAGTATCCAATCAATTAAATATGATGTTTAGCTTTCAGCATATACATTCACATTAAGTTAGAGGAAAACATACACCATTGTTCACTGCGTTCATTATTTCTAAAGTAATATTTTTAGCTGTTTTGAAGGTACCATTTAAAATGTTCTTTTGTGACAAAAAGGAAATTGACAACTGCTAAAATAAAATAAGATACAGGCAAAGAATTTTAGAGGTATTTAGAATCCCTCTTTCCTATATAATTTCATTATTTTGAATCTGAAAAATATCTCAAAATGGAAGGAGAAAGGATAAGGCCACAAAGTAAGCTCAAAAGTTCAAAATAGTTTCCATTTCTGTCAAAATCACTACATAATGACTAATTACTGGTTGTTCTTCATGTCCAAGCCCTATGAACATGAATGAAATTTATTCTAACAGAAATCACTAACGCAATTCCATTGGGAAAACATCTCTCAGAGAGCTGCTATAGTTTTGATAGTCTAATATTTGCCTCTTCACCAAAACAGAAACCATATGATGTCAGTTTCCTTGGGAAAGACCTAATGCTGATTTAAAAGTAATGCGCAACAAAGTACATAGTCCAAGTACTTTGTTCATCAGGTTCGATGACACCTCTAGCAATCATCTCACTTTTTGAAATGTTTATAAAATCTTTCTTGTTTATATTTTATTTCTTCTACTTAATTTTGACATTGAAAAGGCACATTTATCTTTAATGTGTAGTGATGTCATTAGCAGATAATTTTGCTATGATTTTTTTCAAATAAAAATGCAGTTCAATGAGAGCAGAGGGATGACTAAGTTTGCTACTATGTGGAGGTTGTTAACAAGCCATCAAAGGGAAAGGTCTGAGTCAAATGGCCTCCTACCCCTCCCAACACTGGAAGCTCTGCTTCCTTAGACTTTATGATTCCTTAAACAATTAGAAATGATGTTGTAGAGTCTTTCAGATGCCTTCTACGGTAGACTCCTGTCATACGTCCAATGCACATCTCATTTGTCATTCTAAGTGAGGATTGATCATCTTACCCCGTGTCTGCTTTCTTGTTTATCTTCTTTAGGTGTATAGACTTCATTATGTTTATCATATCTTGTAGGTCTATATAAGCAAGTATATACCATGTTTGTCTTTCTCCTTCTGGGATACTTCACTCAGAATGATCTTTTCTAGATCCCACCATTTGCCTGCAAATTTCATGATTTCCTCATTTTTGATTGGTACCAAGCAGTGTTTCAAAACAGATACTAAGACTCATAACCAAACCTTCAGCAGAAGGGGAGTTAGTATGATGTGGAAAGGATAGGAGCCCCACAAGGACCAAATATATCTGGGCACAGGGGGTTTTTCTGAAACTGTTTCTCCAACCAAGGACCATGTATGGATATAACCTAGAACCTTTGCTCAGACGAAGCTCGTGGTAGCTCAATAACCAACTGGTTTCCCATAGTAAGGAAAACAGGAACTATCTATGACAGGAACTCAATGGCAGGCTCTTTGGCCTCCCCACCCCCCAAGGGAGGAGCAGTCCTGCTAGGCCACAGAGGAGGACTTTGCAGCCAGTCCTGAAGATACCTGATAAAACAGGGCCAGATGAAAGGGGAGGAGGTCCTCCCCAATCAGTGGACTTGGAAAGGGGCAGGGAGAAGCTGAGGGAGGAGGGTGGGATTGGAAGGGAATAAGGGAGCAGGATACAGCTGGGATACAGAGTTAATAAAATGTAACTAATAAAAAAAATGATGTTGTAATTTACTGGTTTTTTTTTTGGACCCCTGCAATATCTTCATGAAGCTGGTATAGGATGAGAAATATCATCTACAAATCCAAATTCCATTCTACTGACAAAAAAAAAAAAATGACAAAGAGGCAAAATGAACTGAGAAATATTAATCTCAAGAACAAGACTGAAAGAAAAGAAACTGAAAGATTAGAATCATGTAGCCTTCTTTCCTTTATTATTTCATTTTGTTTTCATTCACAAAACACTGTTATACTTAATTTTCTAAATCGTTTTAACCACTAGATGATTAGATAAGATTTAGTAGGAAATTTGAGACTTCATTAAATCTCTTTGTTTTTATAAAGTCAGTGTAAGTTTTATGATACTCTGAGATTATATTTTTGCATCTTAGAAATCGAGATAACTATAAAATCAGTGCCTACATATCTTGATTTTTCCCAGCATGCCTACTGTAGCATGGCCTGTAGTAGGATCACATGAAAAAAGTCCTGGCCTTGGTGATCTGTAGGTCAGGTATTGTTATAAAAAGAAGCAGGATAAAATACATAATGATAAACAATTTAACATTAGAATAAAAAACAGGGAAGGCACCATCTGGTAACACATATAGGTACACTTCCTTTTTAACCACTCGATCTATTTATTCATTTTTTCTTAAAAAAAAAAAAGGTTCCTTAACAAGGAAACCTTAATGACAATCTCGAACTTGCACGGTGTCTCTGATGAGAAGCGGGGTTGGGGTGGGAGAGGAGAGTGGAACCCTGCGGCCCTGCTTCACATCCCTCGCCGACCCCAGGAGCCAGCGAGCTAGAGGGCAAGCCCACACTTCCTTTATAATAAATTTATTTCAGTTATACAATATGTGATCTCCAATTTGGTAAGCTGCTGGGTTTCATCAAAATTATAATACAACCTTCTTTGAGAGTTTGAGAAAAGTGGGGTAGTGCCCTCTTGCTCAACAAACATGCTCAATACCACACAAAGGAAAGCAGTAAAGGCAGAGCTCGAGGGAAAGGTCTGTTTCATGAAGAGGCCAATCTATTGTAGTGGAGAGGACATAGATTTTGGCATTTTAATTCCTGCTTTGTCTTTGTTCTTTTAATAGCTGCATGATTTGGAGCAGGTTCATGATCATCTTTAATACCCGGTCTCATTTTTATTCTTCTTAAAGTCCTAAACTTATTCTTTAATGCATAGGTACTACTGAGAAAAGTGAATTATATTTTAGGCATCTTTTTTTTTTAAAAGACATTTTATTTTCTGTGTGTGTTTGCGTGCATGTATGTATGTGCATCATGTGTGTGCCTGTTGCCCCCTGAGGCCAGAAGAGAGCATCAGATTCCTTGTAACTGGAGTTACAGGCAATTGTGAGCAACCATTTGAGTGCTGGAAACTGAATCTGCAAGAACAGCAAATGCTCTTAATGACTGTTTCACCTCTCCAGCCCCCAATTATAAGCATCCTTAATTTTATTCTTGTCACATAATAAAATCCAGGAATCTCTGACCCTGTTTCTTTTGGGAAAATAACTGTTAGTCTTTATTGAGGGCATCTCAAGTACTGTCCTAAGCATTCCACATTTTATCTTATTTCATATTTATAACATATATCTTGAGGGTATGGTTACCCACAACTTATAGATGAAAAGAATAAATCCTTGGAATATAGAGTTATTTACTTAACAATATATTTCCACTGAACCATAAAGCTAAGAATCCATCTTTAAATCTCATCTTGTCCATTTTCCATGTATGGTTCCATTGATCTATTTGTTATACAAGATATCCTTGGACCATTTATTCATGAAGCAAATCCTGTTGAGTGCTCTCTATGGTTTCAGGTACTTTATCACTTGTTGACCATAAACTACAGCAGATGTGGTTCTCACTTTTTTAATTAAAGTTTTATTTTTTAATATTAGTTACAGTTTATTAACTTTGTATCCCACCTGTAGCTCCCTCCCTCATTCCCTCCCAATCCCACTCTCCCTCCTTCATCTCCTCCCATGACCCTCTCCAAGTCCACTGATAGGGGAGGACCTCCTCCCCTTCCATGTGACCCTAGCTTATCAGGTATCTTCAGGACTGGCTGCAGTGTCCTCCTCTGTGGCCTAGCAAGTCTTCTCCTCCCTCGGGGTGTGTGTGTGGGGGGGTGTCAAAGAGGCAGCCATTGAATTCATGTCAGAAATAGTCCCTGTTCCCCTTACTAGGGTACCTACTTGGAGACTGAGCTACCATGAGCTACATCTGAGCAGAGGTTCTAGGTTATATCCATAAGTGGTCCTTGGTTGGAGATACAGTCTCATAAAAGACCCTGTGCCCAGATATATTGGGGCTGGAGAGATGGCTCAGTGGTTAAGAGTACTGTCTGCTCTTCTAGAGGTCCTGAGTTCAGTTCCCAGGAACTACATGGTGGCTACTGGGATCTGATGCTCTCCCCTGGCATGCAGGTGGTTCTCACTCTTAACCTCACAACTTAACCCAGGGTTTATCAATTACAATGCTACTGGCATTTGGGGACTACATATTGTAGGATACTCATCAGCAACTCTGGCTTCTAGCTGTCAGTAGGTTTCCTTCCCTTACTGTGTCTATAGAAATACAAAATGTCAAATTTTCTTTGCCTGTTTAATGGAAACCACTACTTTTCTGAATCCAATATTAAAAGTCTTTCTTTGGGGGCTGGAGAGATGGCTCAGTGATTTAGAACACTGCCTGCTCTTCCAGAAGATCCCGGTTCAACCCCCAGCACCCACATGGCACCTTACAACTGTCTGTAAAGCCAGTTCCAGGTGATCTGACAGCTTCACAAAGACTTAATCTGAAGGCCAAACACTAATGAAGATAAAATAAAAATACTTAAATTAGTTTTAAAGGAGATTTTTTTTTAGAATGATGATACACATCTATAATCCCAGCATTCTGGAAGAAGACTGAGGCAGTTGCATGTTCCAAGCCAGCCTGTTATGTTATCGTGTCGTATACAATAGATAAAAAAATAGTCTTTTGTTTACAAACCTAACAAATCCTTATTCAGACAGAAGTTTTCCAAAACAAACACTGTATTCCTAAATCCAAGAAGAAAATAATAACATGAAAATGGTAGATGGTGTACAGTGTGATGAACAACTATCACTTCCCAAAGTGTTCACATCCTTGCATCAAAATGTTCTTGGCAGAACTTTTCTAGTTAGGAAGTAAGTAATCAAAGAAAAGTAATGACAGTTTTTATAATGCATATTTTATAGTCATTGTATGTGAAATAAGGTATATTATAAATTGCTATGTATTCAAAGAATGAATGATTATGAAGACATAGTATCTCATAATGTAGTTGAGGTTATTTGTACTGTTATAATGGAGTAGTTGGGGAAAGCATTGATTAAGAGGAGGCTAGAATCAAGGATTGTTATATTAAATATTATAGCAGACTTATTATCTTTGAAACTAGCCAATTCTAATTCAAAATCTATAAAATACAGATTTATTTCTTGCTTATGCAACAGTTGCACCTGTATTCCGTTGAGTTTTTAAGTCATATGAAATGTTCCCCACTACTAAGAATCATGAACCCAAGCTTCACTAATCTTATAGTTCTGCCAATTGTAATGACATTTTAGAGACCGTGATTAGCAATATGATATACAATAATGGTACAAACATATAGTCATATGACTGCCAATAAGTACTAGTGTACCTGGCTAACAGAATCTAGCTGTATGGCCAGAAAGGAATGGAAATATGTTTGATTAACATATAAGCATTCTTTATCAATATGGTTAAAATTATTGTCATTGCCTAAGAGCCAAGCTTTGTCCAGTTCTCTGATTTATAAAATTAGAGTATTATATACTTCAGCACAATTCTGTGAGGACTAATGAAAGATATATAAGTTGCATTCTTTCCAAAGACTTGTGCTATGTATCTGTATATCTGATACCTGGAGAATAATACTCTGTGATAATTTATAGCCCCGTTATAAAGGGACACATTCTTAACCTATGGTATACACCATGATGTGGTCGGACAATTACCATTTGTTAAAAAAAGAAGGATGTGTTTTGCAGACCAGAGTTCATGCCCCCTAGAAATGGTGTAATATTTTCTTTTGATCTTAATGTGTGAATTATTAAAAATAAGTTAGATATAATACCATCATTTTGATTGTATCAAAAATAAAGGCAGAGACAGGATGCCTTCCAGTCTGTGAAGTTCTTTAGCACTTAATATTCCCTTTGAAAAATCAAGATGGTTTAGAGAAGATTATTTATATACCACTAGTCAACTGTGGTTTAAATAAATGCATGATGTTGCTAGAGCTATGTGAATGATCTTTCAATGTCAAGACCTCACTATTGAATAAAGAAATATAATTATATATCAGCTAACAGGGTAATGGTTACTAGAAATTATCTAACAATTTTTTCTGCTATGGAAGAATAAATTAAGTTATGCTTTTCCAGTATTTATTCAAATCATAAAAATGAATTGGCATTCCAGACCAACAACTTAACATTTATTAGATATTTAAAATGTATATTCTAGTAAAAAGTGGGAAATAGTAAGAGCTGGAGGGGACGGGAACTCCACAAGGAGAGCAACAGAACAAGATAATTTGAACACAGGGAACTTCCCAGAAAATCATACTCCAACCAAGGACTATTCGTGGAGATGACCTGGAACCCCTGCACAGGTGTAGCCCATGGCAGTTCAGTGTCCAAGTGGGTTACATAGTAATGGGAAGAGGGACTGCCTCTGACATAATCTGATTGGCCTGCTCGTTGATCACTTCCCCCTGAGGGGGGAGCAGCCTTACCAGGCCACAGTAGAGGACAATGCAGCCACTTTTGATGAGAACTGATAGACTAAGATCAGAAAGAAGAGGAGAACCTCCCCTATCAGTGGACTTGGGGAGCGGCATGCATGCAGAAAGGGGAGGGAGGGCGGGATCGGGAGGGGAGGAGGGAGGGGTTTATGGGGGGATACAAAATGAATAAAGTGTAATTAATAAAAAATTTTAAAAAATGTATATTCTGTGAAACTAATTTTAGTTTGGGAATTAAATGTGCACTTGTGGTTCAGACATGTATAAATAACATTTTTTAAAAACTGGTTATGTTTTAAAAATTAACTAAATGGCAATAAATTAACTTATGCTTCTCAACAATCAGGGTTCTTTCTGCATAATTCAGGTTATGAATCAATTCCTTCCAAGCTGGATAGAAGTTCAGATCAGAAAAGAATAGCTAGCTGGTCACAGAGGAAAAGGCAAATCATTCATTAATTTCTCCCTAGACTATGTAAGTGGAATTTTGCCTCTTACTAAAGACAATAAAAATTCGAGGGGATTAGGGTGGGGGGAAGTGCAACAAAAGGGGTTAGTCTTCCCAAGCACTCTTGAGTGCATTTTGAAAGTGAGAAACTGAAAGCTTTGGCTTTTACAGGCTGACAGCTTTTCTCGGTTTAGCTCAATCTCAGTGGTTGTGGAATTCCCCACTTTAAGCAAACAGGACATGGGAACATAGCAGCAAATGCATGGACGATTATCAACATTTCAACTCTTTACTTGGCCCTTACTGTAACATATACTGAGCCAGTCCATTTTCTCTAGAGTCAGTGAAAGACATGTTGGCTTGTGAAAATTATTTTCACATTTAGGTTGAACTATATGAAACTGTAAATATTTGACCATTTTGAAGACTACAGAAAATGAGCGTTTTAAAAAAGTTTAACATTAAGATATGGCCAAGATTTTAACCTTTTTAAAGACTAAACTATAATATCTTGAGAAAAAAAAAAAGAAAAAGAAAACTACAATAAATCCATAAGAGAACAACTAAATGGAGTTACCTATTTAAAAGATATTACTTCCTGGTAATGCAACATCTCCAAAATCCTGGCCACAACACTTTTAGGCATGAGAACTTTCGATTTATTTGTTTACTTATTTAGCTAAAATCTGACATTGTCCAATTTATAAGTGATGGATTGAGACAATATGGGACAAAAGCAATAATCAAAATGGTAGGTCTGTGCCATGAGCTGCACAGTAGGTTGTGTAGCATTCCTGTCATTTTTTAATCTGGGAGACACAGAAAAAGAGGCAAATTGGGCCCTTTCTGGTTCATTTATCTGACACACACACACACACACACACACACACACACACACACACACACACGCACACACAGGAGCTGGTGACTTGAAGAGTTCCTAGAAATGGATGAAAGTTATATGAGTGAAGGCAGCCAGAGGCAGTTAGCAAATTCTGACCACCATCATAGTTGTCACCCACTGAAACTGAAACTCAAGTCCAAATTTATACAAGTGGATTTACTTACATACTACAGCACTGGCATGTTATATATTAACTATCATTGGGTCCTTTCTTCTGAAGCCTGTACATTTTTGGATGGCAGGACATTTTGGAAGCTGTAATCCCCTTGTGACAAGTTATAAAAGCCAGTTAAAACTTTCTTATTTTGTTCTAACATAGTGTAACCAGTTTTAATTGCGATGACGATTTTGATTCACAAGACAAACTTCAGAAAAGGAAGTGAAAAAGTCAGAAAGTCTGGAGAAGGTTGGAGGGAGGGACATAGGTAGTATGTGGACAGACTGGAAGACAGCAGATTCTTCTTTTTTTCTTTTAAAAGGATTATTCACTTCTAAATGAGACAGCTCAATTTAACAGCCTTGAATTTATGGGTCTAACTGTTGGGGAAGATTATGTGTCTGTGTTCTCTGGGGAAAGAAGCTACCTGGCGGTCCAACATTTACAGTCAATTGTTATTACAGGTGTAGGGATGTGTTGCTGGCAATGAAAGAACTTGTTAGGGCAGTAATTCAGATGGTGGCTGGTTCATTGATAGGTATGTCAGGAGCGAGCCAAAGCCCTTTGATGCTAATGGGGTTTAAGAACTCCTGGAGCTAGTCTGTTATGCTCTGTAGTTTGTAATAATGTGAAGTTTTGCCATTTCTCTTTTTGTAGAAATGCATGACCTGTTTTATATCTCTCCTGCCTTTATTTTTCCCAGGTTATAAAAATTATGCAAAAAGTTAAATTTATTTATTTATTCACTTTACATCCTGACTGTAGCCTCCCTTCTCTCTTTATTCTTTCATATTTGTACAGTGGTAATATTGTGTCATCTTAAAGTATGTGATCTATAAATTAGTAAATATATTAGCTATTGGGCAGTACTTTTGTCTTTATGAGAAAATTCATCTTTAGTGGGCTAACATATATAATAAACACATATGCTCTGTAGGTTAATTCTTGAGAAAAGGCAGTTACTCTATTATACAGTTGGTAATCAGGCAAGGTGTATGAGACACATATATATTGAATCACTTTTTACAATCATCCTTTTAAACAAATTATGATCCTCTGATTTTTTATATCACATAGATTTTTCATCCTTCTAAATGAAGTAAAATGAAAATTGCCCTGTGCATTGGTGAACTATTAGAAACTCAGGGAAATCCAGGAAAATAAAACAATCTTTGACATAGTACACATTCAGAAGTCAAGCACAGGTAGCAATTTGTGGTACAAGCTTCCAGAGTTGTCCTTATGTAAACATAACACATATATTTTAAAGTGGAACAAATCTATATATAGTTTTTTTATTAGAATTCTTATTTTGACAGTTATGTAACATTCTATTATATGGATAAGCCACATAGTATTTAAGGTACTTTAGGTTCACCTTTTGATCATTTATAGTTTTTTGATCAAATATACATCATTGTTATCAGTCTTAATTTTTTCTCACATTAGCTGAGCTATCCAAATATTTCCATAGGGTAAATTTCTAGAAGAATTATTTATTTAAGATATGTGGTTAAGATCATGAAATAACTTTCCTTAAATTTTTTATCTATTTACCATCCTACAAAGCAACTGCGAGTTATTAGCCTCTTTGTCTTTCATTCTTCCTGCTATTTCCTGCCTCTTTCCTTTCCTATTTCTCACACTCTGATAAAACT
This sequence comes from Psammomys obesus, assembly GCF_907164565.1. Lineage (NCBI taxonomy): Eukaryota > Metazoa > Chordata > Mammalia > Rodentia > Muridae > Psammomys > Psammomys obesus. Next base: position 4,111,799 of record NW_026592481.1, on the reverse strand, counting down.
TGATGAATCCCATTCTGGCATTAGACATACAGTCTCTGATCACATTAGTAGCATGTGGGGGAGGATAAGGATTTCATATTGCAGTCTTCTTTTGCTTTCTTAAATAATTCACATAAAAATCATGGCATGTTTCAACAAACTGACTTCCATTCTCCCCTTTCCAGATGCTTTTCACATCTGGAAGTAACACAAATTCTTGTGTCAGACTATGCTCTTTTGCTCTGGAAATAATGTCACTATAACTGTGTGAGACAGAAACCAGCCATGTCCAGTCTTCAGACAGACTGCTGAACTCATTAAGTAATGCTTCCTATTTTTGATTTCTCAGTGATGGCATATAGTGCCTCCTCCACACCCCACTTTGTCTTTTCCAGCCTCAGATTAATAGTAGGAAGACAAGGGTACATCATGCACTTTGCAGTGGAGCCTGTCAGAACCTTCCTCCCTTACAAAACTCCACATTGTATTAATGGTCTCTTTTCATGGAACTCTAAGAAGATATATGACCTGTGGTCTTTTTATTAAGGAATGTGATGGCCAATTAATGAAGCCCTTTTCTGTATTTTTTTTAAATAAAAATGCTTCCAAATAGCTTTGAAAAGAGTGAGAAGACCTTCAGAATTCACTCTCACCCCAGATCATTTGGATGCATTTCAAATTGTCAATGACCCTTTTGTCATTTGTTTTAAGATAGCATATGGTTAGATGTCACTATATAGACCAACTTGGCCTTGAATTTCTGCCACAGCATCTCATGAGGTTTTTGTTTGTTTGTTTCAAGCTTTTGAAATATTTGGGCCTTTACAGGGACTACTAAAGTTGAAGATGCCAGTGCAATATTTATAATCTAATAAAACATGTCAAGGCATACAAAACATTATTAAAACACTCAATTTATAAGGAATCTGTAAACAATAGATATATTAAGACTTCGTGAATTCCTAAATATTTCACCTCTTGGAAAGAAAGAGAAGCAACAAATGATTAGATGAGGAACATTTAAGAATAAATGAGTCAAAGGACTAAGATGTGAGAGGCAGAGGATAAAGGTGTGCATAGTTAACTGTGGAAAGGATAGCTCAAGTAAGTTACAGTGTCATGTTCATATGACTGTGCCCTGAAGTTATTTTCCACATTTTAAAGAATTTGAGGTAAATAAAGTAACATAGTTGTTCTCAAATAGGGATGATTTTTTTCCATGCAGGTAACATTTGGCAATGTCTAGGACCATTTTGGCTATTACAGTCTGAGTATTCATGCTGTGATGCTGGGATGAATACTTTCTTCCTTTCTTCCTTCCTTCCTTCCTTCCTTCCTTCCTTCCTTCCTTCCTTCCTTCCTTCCTTCCTTCCTTCCTTCCTTCCTTTCTTTCTTTCTTTCTTTCTTTCTTTCTTTCTTTCTTTCTTTCTTTCTTTCTTTCAT
>NW_026592481.1:4003960-4110277 GCF_907164565.1 Psammomys obesus | reverse complement strand
CTTTCTTTCTTTCTTTCTTTCTTTCTTTCTTTCTTTCTTTCTTTCCTAGACAAGTTTCTTTGTGTAGCCCTGGACGTACTGGAACTTGCTCTGTAGACCAGGCTGACCTTGGACTCACAGAGCTCCACCTGCCTCTGCCTCTCAAATTCTGGGATTAAAGGTGTGGGCCACCATGCTGGGCCTTACTATTTCAGTTTTTAACAAGACCTCAAAGGAAGAAGAGACTGCTATATTGTAGACTGTACTTACTGGTTCTCTCAATATCTTTTTCTTGTCAAATTCATCTCCACCATCATCATCACCTGAGAACTCACTGAAAGTGAAAATTCTTGGGTCCCCTCTTAGTTCTGAGAAGTCAGAAATGGGCTGGCTGTGTTGCCAGGTGAGGCTGACATCATGGTTAAGTTCAAAACTGTTGCTTTAGCTACACAGTTATGGAAAGGAGCACAAAAGAAAGATAGTAAGAGTTTCTTAAAGAAGTCCTAAGTTTGAATCAGTCAAGACCATTGAGAGAAGGCCATTGAGGTAGCTTAGTGACTAAAGACTTTTTTTTTTCCAAACCAGAGGACCTAAGTCCAATTCTAGGGTCTACAGGATGGAAGAAGAGAAACTGACTTTTTTTTTTTACTTTCTTTTTTAATATTAACTTTACTTACTTTGTATCCCAGCTGTAGCCGCCTCCCTCATTCCCTCCAAATCCCACCCTCCCTCCCTCATCTGCTCCCTGCCCTTCTCTAAATCCACTGATAGGCAATGTATCAACACAGATGCTGAGACTCATAACCAAACTTTGGGCAGAGTGCAGGGAACCTTATGAAAGAAGGGGGAGTTAGTAAGAGAACTGACTTTTGCAAATTGTGCTGACTTCCCCATGTGTGTTGTAGCCCACTCCTATGAACAAAATAAATAAATGCAATATAAAAAATTAAAGAGCAGTAAGATAATTCACTAACCCTGACAGATTAAATATTTGTGTTAGAAATTTTTGCTTCCTATCTTTATTCTAGTATTGGCAAGGATGTCATAAATGTGTAACATTCAAGGCCAGTAGTTAAGCCCATGCAACGATCTCCAGAATGTAAGTGTTGCTGTTTGTTATGTTTTAGACCAGGGAGAGGTTGATGCTTGCTTTTCAAATATTTTCGGCACAGTCAGTCTTTTGATTAAAAAGTGAATAGTAGCTCATTTTTGTTAACTGTGAATAAATCTCAATCTCAGGCTTTAAAAATGCATCCTTGTGCAAAGTCATCCTTTGTGTACCTTGGAAAGAGGACGGAAAGAATGTAGAAAAGCATTCATCCAGTTACTGCACAAATCTGGCTGGAATTTTACACCCTAGTAGATGACCCTTTAACATGCTCCAAAGCAAGATACTTCTCCATTATATTTTGAAACATCTGTTCTTAAAAAAAAAAAGAAAGAAAAGAAAAAAAAAAATAAAACACAAATGAAGAGTAAGGAGGAAGCCTCCTTTTGTTTAGGATCTCAGGATCCTAAACAACCCTGAAAGCAACATGTCTTCCTGGAGCTGAAAGCTGATCCCAGTTGAAGCCAGACAGGAGAGGACATTAAAGGCTCTGTTCCAAACTGAGTCCTGTGTTACATGTCTGCTGAGCCTGGAAACCAAGACATCTCATAGGACTTTAGCACCTTAATCAATAATTTTATGAGAAACGACACAAATTCAGCTAATGATATATGTTTATTAATCAAATCTGAAGCATTCTACCACAGGTTTGTTTTTCTTTAATTAAATTAGTATTGTTGGTAATTTAATTGTGTCTCACACTTACAGATAGAATGGATAAAAGCAGGCTGCATGCAAAACAGCAATAGCTTCCTTTGATAATACTCCAAACATAATGAAAAGAGAATGAAAAATGAACAATGCCTGGTCAGGCTTGAAAAATATTTTACATCTATGAAGTCTGCCAAAACCTTAACATAGAGAACAATATCATCAGACAAAAGGAGAAAAATAACTACTAAAGCAATTGGCAACAATATGTAAAATGCCAAGCCTGTTATGAAAATTGTACCACTAACATATGACAATTTCAAAAAGTGTTCATTGTTCTAATTTCATTTAAATAAAGGCATAATATTCTGTTTTGTATATTGTACATGTTGCCTTTTTAAAAAGAATAATTCAATTAGCATGGATTATAAAGCCAGTCTTTTCTCAAAAAATCAAGTTGGGTGTTAAAGGGTTTTTTTTTTTTTTGGTGCTAAATAGAATATTTCCTATACTTTTTTGCACGAGAATATACATATTTTTATATTCAGAACTGCTCACTCTAGTGTAAATTAATACACTGCCATATGCACAGCTGAGGAATAGCATACAAATATGGATCATTGAACTGTTTTCCTCCACCAAACTGGTTATGAAAGCAGTAAAAAATGCATCTCATGTTTGAAAAATGTCCCATCAATTCAAACACTAGGTTCACGTGTTCCCAACCTTCAATGGGGAAATAAATATTTACCTTATTTTACTAGTTTATGTATTTATAAATTTCATCAGAAAAGCAGTTTCTAAGATGAACGGATAACAGCGCATAAAGAAGGACAAGAACAAAGAGAAGCAAGACAATCAGAGAGCCAGCCCTAAACCTATCTCGGAATTAAGTTTTGTAGACAGAATCAATCCCTCAGCCCCGCTATTGACACAAAGAACTCCCTCCCTCTTAGAAGTGAAGAAGCCGCTGCTGCTCTGGAGAAGTTTTTTTTTTTTTTCCCGTTAGATTTTTTTCTTACTCTTTTCTTCTCTTTGAGGATTATGTCTTCAGGTTGAGGATGTAAACAACGTTTTGTGAGGGGTTTGGGTTTTTTGAGGGGTTTGCTGAAGTTGTGGCTACATCCAGAACCGATGGAGGTATAATGGTGCCCTCTGCTGGGAAGAATCAGTAATTCTGTCCGGTAAATTTTTGACTAGAGATTGAGTGGGGGTTGGGTGGGGTATTCCCAAGGATGTTTCTGGAACAAAAAGTCCATACAAGCAATCTACAAAGAAGTAAATTCAAAATCCCAAGATACATGAAACTAGCTTGATTTTTAGTTGACAGTGGAATCTGAAACCAGCTGTATTTCACCCTAAAACGTTAGCGTTACAAACTCTTCATCAAACCTGGAGACAAATTATTTTCTCACTATCTGGACAAGACCACATTTCCAGTGGCTGAATTTTTCAAGGGAAAAATTTTGCCTTTTGTAGCGTTCCATGCTCTCCAACTAGCATAAACAAGCCTTGTTCAGGAGTGACTCCATGTCCCCATGTGACACTCCTTCCTCACAAAACAAAAACAAAACATGTGGGAAATTTGTCACAAAAAGCACAAAAAAGCACACATCACACTGACATCCCCAGCCTCCCTAGAAATGTGTAGCAGTAAGGCCATAATTTGATTTTTAAAAAGTGATTGGAGAATATTCAGGAGAATTGTGCTATTTCATTTAAGACACCATTTCTTTACCCTTTTGCTTTAGTGCTGGAAGCACAACAGGAATCCTTAACTACTTATATGGTAAAGTGGTTAAGTTCCAGTAAAATGGGGGCTGTAGACACACAATGCATGCTGTCAAACTTCTGTAAAAAGCTGATTATATGTCTTCTACTTCTGCTGATTGTACGTGCTACTTTTGAGTACTGGATAAGATGGTGGTCATATTGTAATATCTGTAGTCTGGTCCCTACACTTACTCCAAGAAGGAGGTAAAACATATATGAAAACTATGAACATGTATGTCCAAATACAATTCAGTAAAGAGAACTAGAGGTACTATAGCTCAGAAGATAATGGCAAGATCTTGTCATTCTGGAAAATTCCTTAAATGTGTCATACATGGGGTGTCAGTTGAGCTTGGACTTTCAGAAATATTCTTTAATTCTTATTGCTCTGTGGAAAAATAGAAAGGCAAGTAAAATGCATAGATGAGCTTCCCTTTTGCCATCTGGGACAGATTGTACTATTATTGTTCTTCATGTTAGCTCAGTCATGTTAGCTGAATTTTATAATGTTATCACATGATTTCATTTTTTTATTCACAAATATGTGCCTCCATACACAATAACTGAAGGATTGATTTGTACACAGCATTTCTACAATGCTTTAGACCCTAAAGAAATGAGGCTGGTGTTTTAAAAATCAAGAGAGAGCTTCAATTCATGTGCCTGCTGCAAGCTGCATTCAAGCTGTCACGTAAAATCATGACAATGCATCAATAGGGTTACTCATTTTCTAAGGAGGTCATTCCATTATGTTACAGCCTCGCCATGATTAAACAATCAATGTGAACTCTAAATCTGTAGTGTTGCATAAAGGAGTGAGGGTGTATTTCCCTGCAAAGTGAGTCATTCACACCCGAATACAGAAAAAAAAATTAGCACATTTTTTTTCTGTCTCTTAAGGATAACATCACTGAGACACTAAAGGTGGAAAAGCACTATCAAGAAATCCACCTCAAAGATGAGAACAAGCCTGCAGCAAATCCCAAGCTCCAGTTCTTTGTATCCAGAGGTCAAGAACACATTTTTCCATTTTCACAATCCTTTATCTAGAAAACATTCCTCTTTGGGGATTGGGACTTAAGGAAAGAAAAATGAGACAGAGAGAAAGAGAGAGAGAGAGAGAGAGAGAGAGAGAGAGAGAGAGAGAGAGAGAACAAAATACAGTTCTCTATGTTCTGATGTGAAAGTTTCAAATGTATTCTACTCATGATGAGAAAATCTGCATGTACCTGTTTGTTTGTTTTTTTAATAATATAGGTGCTGAAGAGTTGGCTGAGTGATTAAGTTCTTGTTATTGCAAAGAGCTCAGATTTGCATCTGAGTACTCACACGAAGGCTTACCACCTCAGACACAGCAGGTGCATGTGGTACATAGATGTAGATGCAAACAAAATATTCATATATAAATTAATGAAAATAAATCTAAAAAATAACTTATAGATATATTGTAGACATAAATATTTCATATTGAGATAATACTGAATTTGCAAAAAAACTTACTTATGTGTGTGTACATTTTTACATGGGGATATGTGCATGTGTGTGCATATGTGAAAGCATGTAACTTCGCACGAAATTTTGTACACAGACAGGAGAGGGCATCATATCCCTCAGGGCTGCAGTTACAGGATTTTACAGGATGCCTAAGTTGTTAAGTGGATACTGGAACCTGAACTCTGATCCTCATGATTTCTAAACAAGTACTGTTAACTCCTGAGCCAGATCTTCAGCCTATAATAATGATTTTTTTAATTTTATTTTTTTATCAGTTACATTTTATTAACTCTGTATCTCAGCTGTATCCCGCTCCCTCATTCCCTCCCAATCCCACCCTCCCTCCCTCATCTCCACCGTGCCCCTTTCCAAATCCACTGATGGGGGGGGGGGGAACTCCTCCCCTTTCATCTGACCCTGTTTTATCAGGTATCTTCAGGACTGGCTGCAAAGTCCTCCTCTGTGGCCTAGCAGGACTGCTCCTCCCTTGGGGGCTGGAGAGGGATTTTTTTAAAAATCTGTGTGCCTTATTGAACATGAGCTGTGCCGTTCTTACTAGCAGTATGCTTGGGAAAATAACTGCTGCACAAAAGAAATAGTAGAGCCAATGAACTTCTGAGAGAACCCAACTATGTTTCCCATTCTGCATTATCTCATAGTTTCTTTTAATATATCCCAAGTTTCTAGAACATAGGCTCTTTAACTATTAATGAAGCAAAATAAAAGCTTTAAGATCATTCGAGATTTTTTCTTTGTATATTTATTTGTGTGCATATGTGCATATGTGCTTGTGTGTACTCCTGTGTGGGTATGCATGTGTGTTTGTGTGCATGTGTGTGTGTGTGTACATGTACTTCAGCTATATGTGAACATACAAGTCAGAGGTTGAGGCTGGATGTCTTCCTTAATCAAGGTCTGCCTTGTTTATTTATTTGTTTGTTTGTTTATTAAAATTTATTCATTTTTTGTACCAGCTGTAGCCCTCTCTCTGTTTCCCTCCCAATCCTGCCCTCCCTTCTGCTCCTCCCATGCCCCTCCCCCAGTCCACTGATAGAGATCCTCCTCCCTTTCCATCTGACCCAGGTTTCATCAGGACTGTCTGCATTGTCTTCCTCTGTGACCTGGTAAGGTTGTCCCCCACCCTCTCAGGGGAGGTGATCAAAGAGCCAGTCACTGAGTTCATGTCAGAGGCAGCCCTTTTTCCCCTTACTAATAAACTCAACTTGGAGACTGAGCTGCTGTGGGCAGCAGCTGTGCAGGGGGTCTAGGTTATCTTCATGAAGAGTCCTTGGTTGGAGTATCAGTCTCAAAACAGATCCCTGGGACCAGATTTTTTGGTTCTGTTGCTTTCCTTGTAGAGCTCCTGTCCTCTCCAGGTTTTTCTATCTCCTCCCTCTTTCAGAAGATTCCCTGCACTCTGCCCAAATTTTAGCTATGAGTCTTAGCATCTGCTTTGATACCCTGCTGGGTAGAGTCTTTCAGAGGCCCTCTGTGGTAGGATTCTGTCCTGTTTCCTGTTTACACCCTCTTTCGATGTCCATCCCATTTGCCTTCTGAATGAAGATTGAGAATCATACCCAGGGTTCTCTTTCCTGCTTAGCGTCTTTAGGTATACAGATTTTAGTATGTTTATCCTACATTATATGTCTATAAGTGATTATATATCATATGTGTCTTTCTGCTTCTGGGATACCTCACTCAGAATTATCTTTTCTAGTTCCCATGATTTGCATACCATGATTTCCTTGTTTTTAGTAGCTGAGTAATATTCCATTGTGTAAATATACCATAATTTCTGTATCCATTCCTCAGGTGAGGGATGTCTGTGTTGTTTCTCTATTCTGGCTATTATCAATAAAACTGCTACTAACATGTTTGAGGAAATGTCCTTGTTGTATACTTGAACATATTTTGGATATATGCTTAGGAGTGGTATAGCTGGATCTTGAGGTATTACTATTCCCAGTTTTCTAAGAAAGCACCCGATTGATTCCCAAACTGGTTGTACATTCCCACCAGCAAAGGAGGAGTGTTCCCCTTTCTCCACATCCTCTCCACCATGTATTGTCACTTGAGTTTTTGATCTTAGCCATTCTGATGGGTGTAAAATGAAATCTCAGGGTCATTTTGATTTGCATTTTCCTGATAACTAAGGACACCGAATATTTCTTTAAGTGTTTTCCTGCCACTCGATATTCCTCTACTGAGAATTTTCTTTTTAGTGCTGTACCCCATTTTTAAATTGGATTACTTGATTCATTGCTGTTAAACACCTGATTTTTGACAAAGATGCCAAATCCATACAATGAGAAAAAAGATAGCATCTTCAAAAACTTGTGCTGGTCTAACTTGATGTCTACATGTAGAAAAATGAAAATAGATCCATCCATATTTATCACCCTGCACAAAACTAAAGTCCAAGTGGATCAAAGACCTCAACATAAAACCAGACACTTTAAACCTGTTAGAACAAAAAGTGGGGAGGAGCCTTGAACTCATTGGCACAGGAGACAACTTCCTGAACAGAACACCAACAGCACAGGCTCTAAGATCAGCAATCAATAAAGGGGACATCATGAAACCAAAAAGTTTCTGTAAAGCAAAGGACACTGTCATCAAAACAAAACGACTGCCTACTGACTGGTTCTTCACCAACCCTATATCTGACAGAGGGTTAATATCCAGAGTATATAAAGAACTCAAGAAGGTCCACCTTATTTTTAAGACACGGTCTCTCACTGGATCTGAAGCTTTCTGATTCAGCTAGATTGCTGACTAGCAAACATCAAGGTTTCTACTGTCTGTCTACTTCATTAGTGCAATGATTACAGAAACACATTGCCACACCCAATTTGTATATGGGTTCTGGGGATGTAACTGAGGCCATCAACAATCATTTTTACCTAGTGAGCCATATCCCCAGGCCTCTGATACGTATTGGTAAACTAACGCTGTGTAAGCAATGCAAATAACAAATTATAGGTTGTGAGAATTTTGTTTCAGACAAACCCTATCTAAAATATATTTCTCAGTAGATTAGAATCAGCAAGTTGATATCTTCTAGATAAAGACTGAGAAGAACTGCCATTCTTTACAAATGAATACTTTAGTATAAAAAAAGAAACCTCTTAAGAAACCAACAATATACTTCCATATGAGGGCAAAACCAGAAAATTTTAAAACGAATTATGAACTTACAGCATAAACAAAACAAAAAGGAGGTGTTTCTCAGAATATGACTTTATGAATCTGGACAAGCATGAAGGTTAGTGATTTTCAGTCTGCATTACTAAATTAATCAAGTGTTTGCTTCTCTGAGAAAAAAATAGAGTAATAGGTACATCTGACTAAAAATTACAGCCAAGCCTCATTGAATTAAACCACTGTCTGGCAGAATAAGAGAAAAATGAAATTGTATAAGTAGCAGTTGGCTTCACAAAATGATGGTATAACAGGATCAGATCCAAGAACAGCAGGACTGAACTTTGACCTCATTCTCCATGTTCTGAACAGCAGCAGACTCACATGTTTTTAAGTTGAGCTTTCTGTTTCTTGTAACCACCATGCTTCTGCACTTTGGCAATGTGCTGACCCACATTTTTGGTGGCCAAATTGTGGTTAGTGTGGGTAGGAGAGCCAGGAACTGCTGACTAATCTATTTCTGAGACTTGCGGCTACACAGGAACCAGTGGGCAATGGTTGGATTCATCTGCTTTGCTCAGAGCACATGATGAAGTGGCACTGGAGAGGGATGCAATTATTCAGGGTTACCCAGCTATTCTTTGATCCCAGTGGAATGCTCTGAAGAGCTGAAGTAAAGAACCAAGTCTGTAGGAGAATGTCTGTTAAGTGGCACAAGGAAAAGCCACGCTGTTTCCATTTCATCTTTAGTATTTCTAAACTCTGCCCTTTGAATTATCAAGGACTACCTCATCAAGGATGTCTGTCAATGCAACATGAAAGGAAATTGGTCTTAACTGCCAAGTTAAAGGGGATTTTGCAATTTCTCTGAAGGCTCCGGAGGGCATTGTCTTTCTAATACCTAAAGCAGTGGTTCTTAGGCTGGATCATCAGCCCCAGAAGAAGGGAAGAACAGAAATGGATAGAAATGCAGACTCTCTGGCTCCAACCCAGTCCTACTGAATCAGAGTTTTGAGATTGTGTGCAGCAACTTGTATTATTAAGTTTCCCATATGGTGGTCTTGCCTGCTCACCTTGAGGATCACTGATGTAGATTCTTTGTGGAGGTGATTCTGGGACAATGAGCATCATTGGCCTCCTCTGGGAAATAAGTGTTACTAGAAATATTCCAACTTTGTATTTTGCCCATGACCTCAAGTCAGGCTAATTTAGCTGGAAAACACATGTGCTCTGTTTCTTCAAATTACATTATTGCAGTTTTTAAAATTTGATTTTCAGAAGACTTTTCTAAAATTTCAAAGTACAACACAAAATTTATTTTCTTGGATTTATATTTAAATTAATTTGTATAATTTGGTTCTTGAGGCCATTCTCTGTCATTCATTTCTGGGGAAATGAGATGTTTATTTTCTACTCAAGATAACTGTTTCAGCTTTCATAGTGTCAAAGGCTTTTAGAGATAGGATAGGATGGATTTTCTCATCATTAACCATTTTTAAACTATGAAGAAATGCCAATTAGAAGACAGTGTGTACAGGAGTTAAGTGGGAAAAGGGAGCTAGTTAATCTGTGAATCCCCCAACTGAAATCTGGAAGTGGAGACCACATTTTACATATCTCTTCTCTTCTCTTCTCTTCTCCTGTAGCCCAATTCTTGGAACAATGTTCCCAGATTCAAGAAGTGATTCTTGATAAATGATATGAAATCAAATGTGAGTTCCTTCTCTCTTGCTCCTACAAAATTGGAGAGTGTATTTTCTTCTAGTTGTTCAGAAGGGAGGGAAGAAAATGAAAAGTTACTTTGGCTTTTATTAAACAAAAGACTACTTATTTTAAGTTAGTAACCTAGTGGCCTATGAAAGTGTCAAATGGATTATATTAACAAGAGGCCCAGGACAACGGACAGGAATTATCATCTCTGAGATCTGTTGAAAAGTTCTTCGGAGATGTTTATGTAGCACAGGTTCATTACTATGTCTGGCCCAAGTCAATTTTATTTAGTACCATAAAAACAGACTTAACTTATGATATTTTAAGCACTTACACAAAGCAAGATTTATGCTCTTGGGTGTGACTTTGGGTCTTCCACTGCACCCGGTTTTCCACAGGTCTGGAAAAGCAAGAGACTGTTTCTTTATGCATTGGGAGTACAAAGTGGTAATTCCCCTCCTTCTCCCTTCCAATATCACCAGGAATGAATAGGCAGCGTGTTTCTCATAATTCAGCAATAACTGGGCTATTATTCTTTAATGCTTCAGTTTATTAATGTAACCACTGTGACATTCCTACCATCCCCACGTAATTAAATTACCCCATAGACATTTGATATGGAGCTCTCAATCCTACAAAAGCTCCAAATTTCTATACCCCTTTGTGAGTGCCTAATGAATGGGTGGCACAGACACTTCTGTCATCCGTGTTCACGCCCTGTCCTCTTCTGACTGCTCTCCTGTGTCTCAGAGGCTTGTTTCTGCAGAGAAACTAAGGACTGTTCAAAAGAGCAGGGTCACATTTCCAGCGGCAGCAAGCTTGAGACATGCTATCACCTTCCATATTCTTTGTTCAGATAAAGCAGAGGCTGCCCAAATTAAAATTCCAAAACTGTGTCTGCTCCAGTGGATCAACAGCACATTCTTAAAGCTTAGTTACTAAATGTTAATCCTTGCTTAAGTCATGACTATAAAGGGAAAATAAACTGCAAAATTAACTTCAAAAGTAAAGTAATTATTATGTCTATCTGAACTAATGACAGTCCTTGACTTTTAGGAAAATATTTTTTCTTTAAAAACAAAATATTTAACCTTTGAATCTTGCAAGTGGACCTATAAAAGCAAAATGTCATCTAAATTCTGTTCCAGTCCAGTATACAAAAAGGTATTTATGATTATCAATAAAATAATACAGCTCTTATAAAACTCTTGAGTATTGATTTCCAGTTACTAATTTCAAAACATAGTTTGAAATACTTTAGAATTTTGACATGAACTCTTAAATAATACAAATAAGACTGTTTTCTTTTTTAGACACAACACAGTTGAGATTCTACATGTGTCTAAAGAAAACATATCTTAAAGTACACTTAACATTAGCTTAATGTATATATTAACACTTGGTATACATATTTTGAGTGAAAGAAAAATATAGATATAAATATAATCTTGGACAACTAGTTTTTGATGCTTATTCATTTATTTGTTTATCTATTTATTGTCAAATTTCGTATATAAAATGTATTTTGGTAATTTCCACATTTCTCCTCTACTTCCACTGAACTTTCTTTGACATATAAATTTTGAACATGAAAATTACATATGAGGATATATAAGTGAATTAAACAATATTTTTTATTTAATCTCAAAATCTATCATTATGCTTTTATAAGAATAATCAAACAAAAATATTTGATAAAGATTACAAATGCTTACAAACAACTGATCTTTCAAATAAAAAACCTCAGAGGTCAAATCACACCCAATTAAATGTAAATAATTTTAGATATGGTTAAAGTCAGAATAACAGTTATTCTACTCTAATTATTGCTCTTTAGTATTAAATTTTGTTATGCATATGTGGTCATGCTAATAGTCAACATAAGAAAATGGATAGGACTACTAAAGTTAGGTAAGGTAAGTGCATTTACAAATCACAAAGGAGAAAGTACTAGAAAATATACTTGTGTGTGCCTATTTATGGAGATTAAAGGAAATTAAGATGAAGAAGAAAAAGACAATTTCATGATCTTAGCTGCATATATTTTTACTTTCTTTTCAGTAACAAATGAAATAACTTTGCCATAAAGGTTAAGGATATTAAAAACCCAAAGTAAGTTTGGCAAGATGGTTCAGCAGGTGAAGTCATTTGCCACAAAGCCTGAACACCTGAGTTCAATACCTGGATCCTTATGATAGAAGAGAATTGACTTCTGCATCTGTGCCATGGCGCGCGCACACACACACACACACACACACACACACACACACACACACGTATACATACACACACACTCACATAGACACACTCACATACATAACAGGTACACAGTAAATAAATACATGCAGAACATCAAAACAAATAAAATCCTCAAACACTTGAAAAACAAAATAAAACAATAAACAATAATTAAAAGAAATCACAAGAAAATTAGAAAATGTTTCAACTGAGTGAAAACAGTTTCCCAACATACCCAAATTTGTGAGGTGCAGTTTGAAGCAATGAGTATAGGGAAATTCCTAGAGTAAAATGACGATTTAAAAAAGGAAAGTTTGGGGCTGGAGAGATGGCTCAGTGGTTAAGAGCGCTGTCTGCTTTTCCAAAGAACCCGGGTTCAATTCCCATGTACCTACATGGCAGTTCACAACTGTCTGTTAATGCCAATTTCAAGGGATCTGACAAATTCACACTAAATGTATATTAAAAAAATAAATAAAATATAAAAAGGAAAGTTTAAAATCAATTATGTATATTCACATCTTAGTTATCTCAGTAAAGAAAAACAAATCAAACTTAAAGTAACGAGGGAAAAGGTAAAACAAGAATAAAAACAGTAAATAAAAGATGACAACTCATAAATATTCAGCAAAGTTAAGAAACAAGCAGGTTGTTGTGGCGCATGCCTGTAATCCCAACACTCTGGGAGGCAGAGTTAGGTGGATTGTTGTGAGTTCAAGGCCAGCTTGGTCTACAAAGCCAATCTAGGACAGCCAAGGCTACACAAAGAAACCCTGTCTTGAAAAACAAAAACAAAACAAAATGGAGGAACAGAGAAGGCCCACAGTGGAAGGAGACAGATAAAAACTGAACATTGTCCACATGTGCCCCGACTCATACACCCTACCACCATCACTTGTAGGCACATAAACATGCAACAATAGTGATAAATAAAAGTCCAACATTTATTAAAAGCTGATTCCTGAAACATATTTTTTAAGAAACTGACAAATTCTTAGCAATATTGATCATGGAAAAAGAGGGAAAATCCAAATCAGTTTTATTATGAACAAAAAGTGCTAGCATATTTTACAGAAGTCCATGAGCTTCAATAAAATAATAAAGTTACAATTTAGTGCTAATGATAATAACATAGTTGGCAGACATAAATTTGTAGAAACATAAATGGTTAGAAATAGATACAAGAGAAAATATCTAGTAAAATACTTTTATATCTAGTAAAGAAATTGCAATGAGTCTCCTCATCTGCTTTGATACACTGCTAGGTAGAGTCTTTCAGAGGCCCTCTGCGGTAGGCTCCTGTCCTGTTACTTGTTTTCTCCTACTTCCCATCTCCATCCCATTTGTCTTTCTAAGTGAGGATTGATCATCTTACCCTGTGTCCTCTTTCTTGTTTATCTTCTTTAAGTGTACATATTTTAGTATGTTTATCCTATCTTATAGGCCTATATAAGTGAATATATACCATGTGTGTCTTTCTGCTCCTGGGATACCTCACTCAGGATGACCTTTTCTAGATCCCACCATTTGCCTGCAAATTTCATTTCCTTGTTTTTAATTGCTGAGTAGTATTCCATTGTGTAAAAGTACCACAATTTCTGTACCTATTCCTCCATTGATGGGCATCTGGGTTGTTTACAGGTTCTGGCTATTACAAATAAAGCTGCTACAAACATAGTAGAACAAATATCCTTGTTGTGTACTTGAGCTTCTTTTGGATATATGCCTAGGAGTGGTATAGCTGGACCTTTGGCAGAGTGCATGGAATCATACAATAAAAAGGGGAGGTAATATGACAGGAGCTCCACAAGGACAAAATATATCAGGGCACAGGGGTCCTCTATGAGACTGTTTCTCCAACCAAGGACCATGTATGAATATAACCTAGAACCCCTGCTCGGATGTAGCCCATGGTAGCTCAGTATCCAAGTGAATTTCTCTAGTAAGGGGAACAGGGACTATTTCTGACATGAACACAATGACTGGTTCCTTTACCTCCCACCTAAGGGAGGAACAGCCTTGCTAGGTCACAGAGGAAGATATGGGAGCCAGTCCTAAAGATACCTGATAAGCTAGGGTCAGATGGAAGGGGAGGAGGACCTCCCCTAGCAGTGGACTTGGAAAGGGGCAGGGAGGAGATGAGGGTGAAGTTGGGAGGGAATGAGGGAGGGGGCTACAGCTGGGACACAAAGTAAATAACCTGTGATTAATATAAAAAATAATAAAAATTAGTAAAAAAAGAAATTGCAATGAAATGTAAAATCTTTCCCTAAAAACGTAGAAACCACAAATTTAGAAGAGAGCAAGAAAAATTATATGGTACGATTTGAAGGGGGGAAAAGGAAGGAGTAAATGATATAATTATATTATAATCTCAAAAAATAAACAAAATAATAAAAGGGAAAGAATTTCAAAGAGTTTTACTACTGATGGAAGGAAGGAAGAACTAGTACCCATTTTGCATATACTCTTTCTGAAAACAGTAGGAAGAAATGTTTTCCCAACTCATATTATGATAGCAACATAAAACTGACAAAATCTGATCAAACAAATGAGGGTAAAAAAAGAAAATCATGATTGACATCACTCCTAAGAATAGACACAAGAGTCTTTAAGTGCTAGTAAATTGAGTCTAGGAGCATGTAAAAAGCTTAAAGCATCATGACCAGGGATGTTAGCTTAGTTTAACATGCAAAGCTAATCAGCCAATCAGTATAATTTGCAACATTTATAGAAGGAAGAAAACCAGATGATCATTCCACTAAACACAGAAAAGTAATCTTATAAATTTTCACAGTCACTCAATGAAGTTGAGCTCTCAATAAATCAAGAATGAAGACACATTCATTAATGTGGTAACGAACATCTAAAGTAGACCTTCACCGGCTGGGGAGATGGCTCAGTGGTTAAAAATACTTGCTGCCTTTGAAGAAGGCCAGGGTTCAGCACCCATATGGTCACTTACAACTATCTGTTACTCTAGTCATCATATATACCTATATTTATGACACAAGACATGGATCTAGAATATATAAAGCATTCCTATACTTTAGGAATATGAAGTCAGTCAACACAGCAAAAATGTGCAAAACATGTAAACAGAAACTTCACTGCCAAAGGCATATTAGTTACCAATTAGTACAGGGAAAAAATTCTCAGCATTTTTAACCATCAGGAAAATATAAATGAAACTAGTAAATACTACTTCATACTTAGTGCAATAGCAAGATGTGTATAACAAGAACGATTTTCACCCACTCATTGTTACTGAGAGTAGAGGATGTACTTTGAAAAAGCATTTTAAAGCTTCTAGCATATTTCAAATAAATATATGCTCACCACAATTTATACTCCCAGATGTTTACCTAAGGTAAGTATTCCCATAGAAACTTGTACACAAATGTTTTAAACATTTTTATTCACAATACTCACAAGTGGTATGTAAACCAAATGTTCAACATACAGTGGGCAGAAAACTCTGGAGGGTGCATGGAGGAACTTTTCTGGAGATAATAATGCTCTAATGGTTCTGGTTACATGGGCATATATTTTCTTTAAATCTCACTAAACTGTGGACTTAAAATCTGTGAATTTCACCTGGTGTCAGCTTAACACAATCAGCAAGTTTCGGCAGTTTCTAGACCCTTTGTTCTAACATCAGGAGTGGCTACGGCTGCTTCTCTCTCATACCTCTTAGAGATTTGTCCATCACTACCTGATTATCTGTCCTTTAGCACAGCAAGCTCAGACATCAACTGTTAACTAAAAAATGTATATATTTCTTCCATTTTACAATATAAAAATATCAGACCTAAAGGGGATTTTGAAACACACACACACACACACACACACATGCACGTGCATGTACCCTCCCACACATTATTTTTTCGGGTCTTTATTTGGAATTTTGGTTTGGATTAGATGCATTTCTTTCTATAGTAAAATTAAAACCTACTACAGTGCTCTATAAAAAAGTTTAGAAAAAAATTTGTTGAATTCTATGTCTTATTTTGGAAACTTCAAAATATTCTCCCTTTAAACATAAAGAGCCTGCAAATAATTTAATATTTTTATTTATAATTTTTTTTCAGGAACAAGGTCAGGATACATTAATTTCTAAAGGCTTTCTATTTTCTAAACCTGTATAAATACCACAAACTTAAGTGATTTTTCAAAGGGTGATATATTTAGTTTAAAATTATTGTCTAATTCTAGTTACATTATAGAATTTAGTTGAAGTCAGAAGGTATATTCTTGGCTTTTTTAGTAAGAAACTTAATTGGTTAAGTTAGAAAGTGTTTGGAAGGGAGCTACTCAGCTCTTTTATCTCCAAATATATTTACATTTCAATTCATAACAGTAGCAAAATTATACTTACGAAGTAGCATTGGTAGTAATTTTATGGTTGGAGGTCACCACAGCATGAGGAACTGTGTTAAAGAGTCACAGCATTACGAAGATTGAGAACCACTGCTTTAGAGGATTTGTGTCTATATGCACAATAGCAAGTGTAACAAGTAGGAGCCACTCCTACTCATGGGAGCTTGTTTGAAAGGCACCGCTTTAGAATGCCTCAATTTCAGTTTTTTTTTCAAGAGCCAAGAAAAATTTTGTCAATTATGTCTGTAAGTTTTACTTTGTAGTAGTTGTTAGTGTTTACAACTTCCTCTTTTCATCAAGAAGAACAAAGCACCTGACAATATCCATAGGTTAGAGTTTGATGAGAAAAGAGGCATATTGTTTTCAAGGTTACCAAGATGTTTTCAGTCCTACTGTACATGGAAGACAGTGGAAGAGACATACCAATATGTAGACTTAGTCTGTTTATGAAAGAACTTACACAATTCTCCATCTTCAGGTTCTTTTTTTTTTCAGACTTCTTTTCTTTAATTAGAACTAAAGGACTAAAAGAGTTTTGAGTTGCATGTTATTTCTTTTTTCAGTTATTTGTGACAGACTAAGATGTCTTTTTGAATGACACTGTTTATGCTTAATCCAAGAGATGCAATAGTATCTTTGCATAAAATCAGAAACTCTAAAATTGCCTAGTAACTCTTCTTAAGTGTAGTTTATGATAACTTCCTGTGATGGATAGTTTTATGTCCACTTGATTCAAACTAAAGTCATCTCAGAGGATGGAATCTCAATTAAGGAAATGGACCATAAGATTAATCCATAAGCAAGAGCATAGGACATTTTTTAAATTAGCGATTGTTGGGATGGAGGGCAGAACATTGTGGATGGGATCATTCCTGGGTTGGTGGACCTGGGTTTTATAAGAAATGGGTTGAACAAGCCATAATGAGCAAGCCAGTAAGCAGCATTCCTCGGTGGCCTCTGAATCAGTTCCTGCCTCCAGTTCTGAACCTGTTTGAGTGCCTTCAATGCTGGACTACAATGTGGAAGTATAAGTCAAATAAGTCCTACACATCCCCACCCCTCCAAGTTGCTTTGATCGTAGTGTTTCATCACTGCAATAGTAACCTTAACTAAGAAACATGTTAAAAATTCTCTTTAAATAATCAAACCTTTGAATAGCACTGTAGAATAGAAGTTCTCAACATGTGGGTTGTTAACTCCTTTGGCAAACCTATCTCCAAATATATTTATCATATTATTCATAACAGTAGCAAAATTATAATTATGAATTGACAATGAAAATAATTTTGTGGTTGGGAGTTACCACAACATGAAGAACTGTATTTAAGGCTCACATTATTAGGAAGGTTGAGAACCACTGATTTAGAGGATTTGTGTCTATGTACAAAATAGCCAGTCATATTGATGAAGAACGTTCATAGTTATTATATTTACACGGTGTGTGTATCATCACAAAAGTAAACATGCACACCCTGCTTTTAAAATACTTGTGTATTCTCCCTCTGGATTTGGGAAACAAGGAGTGCAGAATATTGCTGTTTTTTTTTCTTTTAATTTGTAACAAAGAAGTTAAAAATGCTAATGGAAACCTTACTTTGATCCCTTTAAAACGATATGTAGGAACAAACATAGGCTCCACGGATAAAAGTTACTTGACAAGCTTTCTTAGAATTCTTGTAAAACTCGTTTCTGCAGGACCAGAAAATTCATCAAACATACACAATAGGACCCTTGTACACAATACAACATTGATACTCAAGGGATATATTGAAATCCTTTATTTTTTCAAATCCTTAAACCTCCTGCCCTAGGGATAGATTTTTTTGTCTAATTAAGTAGTTTTGGTGAGTAGAGGTAAGACAACAATATGTCCCTGTAGCCAATGGCAGAGCTGGGAAAGGTAAATATCATCAGAAGGTATCTACCATGAATTCAATAGATGCTTCTGAGAAGCTACTCAGAGTAGCTAATGTATGGGGCAGGCAGAAAAAGAAAAAAAAATATGAACATGGGATGATGCTAAAGGAAGATGTCACAAAAGAAGATGAGAAGAAGAAAATGATAGGAAGAAACAAAGGATAGAGGGACAGGGTAAGAACAAATTAGACGTTAGGGGATCAGATAGAGGAAAGTCGGAGTTTGGGAGAAAAACAAAAGAACACAAAGGGAGAAGTGCAGGATAACAGATTTAGAGAGAGATCAAGATAGATAGAAAAAAAATGATGAATGAGAGAAATCCGGACATTGTTAAATAAGGGATAAATCGCATGGGAGGGGGGCTCACATCTTTATTATCCCTAGCACTAAGGAAGCAGAGGCAGGAATAGCTCTATGAGTTCAAGGATAACCAGTGTGCATAGCAATTTCCAAGCCAGCCAGGGCTACCAAGTGAGACCCTGTGGCAAACAAACAAACAAAAACAAAAAAAAAAGGGAGGGGGTTATAGAAAAAATAGGAGAGGCACAAAAAAGCTGATAGAAGGTAAGGACAAGGATAGATAAGGTGAAAGAAAGGGAGGCTATTTATGGCCCCATTGACCATGAAGGATTGGTACTGGTTCAGGACCCTCAAGACCAAGTTCTCAGTAAAAAGGAGATTTATTTTTGCCGGAGGGTCAAAGGTCAGAGAATAAGAGAGAAAGACAAGAGACAGAGGGAGAGGGAGAGGGAGAGGGAGAAAGGGAAAGAAACAAGTGAGAGAGTCCTTTGTCCTAGAATGGGGGACAAAGGACTGCCTCTGGATAGAGAGGAGATAGGTATGGCCCATATGAAAATGGCAGTTTATAAAGATAAATGGGAAAACCTTGTGTTAGGATGAGGTATTTAATTTTAATTAAGCATGTTAATTAGGTGAGCCAAAGGGGGCTTTTGATTGCTGAACATTAATACTTTTGATAGATGGACCTTGGTAGTCAGTCTCAGGGGAGAAAGTATCCAAATAAAAGAATGGATCTTGGTGGCTAGCTTTAGAAATGTAATATAACAGTGTTCAGCAAGGTATAGAAAATGGGGACAAAGGGCAAGGCTTGCCAGAGCCATGTTGGCCATGCTGGCACTAGACTCGCTTTACTAGGCCTCTGCTGCACAGCATCATTGTTATGTATGTCTTAGCAAATAATGGATGAAAGGGGTGGAGCCTTCCTGAAATCATCTCTGGAGCTACCAGTAGTGAAATGCCACTCTCAGAGGGCAGCAGACTCAGGAAGCTTGGCCACCACACTCCTAATCATCTTGTTCCAACCATCAGACAGGTGTCCTGCCCTAACCATTAGGTAGGTATCCTACTCTACCCATCAGGTAGATGCCCTGTTCATCATCAGGTAGGTGTTCTGCTGATCATCAGGTAGATATCCTGCTCTAACCATCAAGTAGGTATCCTGATTTTAGTATAGTAGCAGTGGCTTCCTGTTTGTTTTAATGAATCATAAAAGGCATTATCTTTTCTTATTCCCATTAGGGCCAGGACCCTTATTCCCTCTATCTTTTCTATCAAAGAGACAACCCTGAGCCCCTACCCTTGCTGCCTGCTTCGACGCCAGAGGAAAATGAATACTACCCCTCCCCACCACCACTCCATATCTCTGTCCTAGGAGAGATTCTCTTCCAGATCACCTGAGCCCACTCCACCACATGTCCTGAAATGCCAGTCAAATAGAAGCAGAAGCTGACTCTACTGTGACTCTTCCTTTTCAAGCCTTGCCCTCCCCCCGACTGTGATGGAAGGCAGTATTACACTCATCTGCCTTTTGCTAGTAATGATTTATATAATTGGAAGTTACAGAACCCTGCATTCTCTGAGAAATCGTCTGAACTTATTGATCTTTTAGATTCTGTTATGCTTACTCATCAGCCTACCTGGGACAATTGCCAACAGTTATTACATGTCCTTTTTACAACTGAGGAGAGAGACCTTATTCTGACTGCCTCTGGAGATTGGTTCTGGGTGTCAACGGAATACCTACTCAGATCCAGGCCATATTTATGCCACTTTTCCACTTACCGGCCCTGACTGGGATCATAACATGGCAGGAGGTAAGGAGAGGCTCTAGATCTATTGCCATGTTCTCATGGGGACCTCCAATGTGCCTCTAGATGGCCCTTAAATTTGAACAAAGATTAACAGGTAGTACAGGGAAAGGATGAGAGAGACCCAGTGCTTTCCTAGAAAGGCTGTTGGAAACATACTGCACCTATACACCTTTCGACCTTGTTGCCAATGAGAACCAGACAGCAGTCACCACAGACTTTGTCAATCAGTCTGTACCAGACATTTGCAGGAAGCTCCAGTGACTGGATAGATTCCAAGGTAAACAATTAACCTAGTTAATTGCAATAGCAGAAAAAGTTTACAATAACAGGGAAACTCCAGAGGAAAGTCAAAGCCGAGGATTGGAGAAGATCCTATTTGCATCTCACTGTTATATAGGCCTGACACTGAGGAATTGAATTAATTGATATACAGAAGGGGAAAAGGTAGGCAAGCTTCCCATTGGGATGAGTCAAAGCCCTGGAGATAAGTCTGAAACTTGCCCTCCGTCTCATAGGTAAAGACCAATGTTACTATTGCAGAGGAAAGGGATATTGGAAAAGTGAATGTCTCAAAAGAATCCAGGCCAATAAGTTTAAGGTCCTGGAACTGGAGGATCTTAGTGACTGAAGACGTGGAGGCTGCTTGTGCCCCTTCCATGAGCCATGGGTAACCTTAAAGGTGGAGGGGAAGCTGATGAACTTCCTAGTAGACACAGGAGCTCAACATTCAGTTTTCAAACAACCCATGGGCCCCAATTTCATACAAGAAAACATGGGTTCAAGGTGTCACTGTAGCCAAACCCTACTCATGGACTAACTGACGAAAAGTGGAATTGGGAATGGGAAGGGTAATACCAGGGTGCCCCTACCCTCTTGTGGGACATGATCTTTTGACTTGAATGTGAGCATAAATCCATTTTGAACCTGAAGGGGTGCAAGTCATGGATAAGAACGGGCCTGTGCATGTCTTAATGTTGCGCCTTAAAGAGGAATATAAGTTGTATATCCCACCAGAGCCCCCACACCTAGGTGCCCTCCTCGAAGAACTAATATCATCCATCCCTGAGGTATGGGCAGAGACTAACATCCTTCACTGAGGTATGGCCAAACATCGGCAGGCCATTGTTGTACAGCTAAAAGCTACCTGCTTCCCACCAGAAGCTAGGACAGGCAGTACACCCCATATTAACTGCCTCTGGGAGCAAGGGATTTTGGTCCCCTGTCAATTGGCTTAAAATACACCACTGTTACCAGTGAAAAAGCCATGGTCTGACAACCAGCTGGTGCAAGACTTGAGAGAAGGTAACAAAAGGCTGGAAGATATCTACCCAATGGTGCCTAACCCATTCGCAATACTCAGTAGTCTCCCACCTGAATGAACTGTTTACACAGTACTGGACTCATGGCATGGGTTTGTTTGACCTTACATGATTTGGGATTTGTAGGGAGCCAACATATTACTTCCATGCCCCCGGAAATGTGTGTCATCAGGGCACATTTGTTGATCTGCCCCTGCCAAGACTGAACATACCAAGGTTTTCAGGAAAGCCAATGCATGGGTAAGATGCCCTTCTTGCTACTGTAAGGATGGGGTTGCCACAATTACATTTACAGAAGCAAACTGGGACACAAGAAAAACCCGGTGCCTCTGAATTTATGAGGATAGCAGAGTCACCCCACATGATAGAAAATTTTTGTATTAAATTAATTAGCAAAGTTGTAAAATCCTCAGAAAGAATCCTAAGAAGAATTTTTAGGGTGCAACAACATACTGGCACTCCCAGACTCTCTTCAAGCCACTGAGAACCTCTTTCCAAAAACAGCTATTTCATCCATCCTCAGTAGAACTGCATTGTATAGTTCCCATTCTAGCTCTAGTCCATTGGAACTTCGAGAAGCAACCAACCATGCATTAAATTCTTCCAGGCCAGATCTCACAAGCACTTGTTGGTTATGTTGAGATGCCAAGTCTCCTTATTATGAAGGTATTGTGATGGGAAATTATACGATAATGCCTGAGGTTATGGCCTGTAGATGGAAACAGTTGGGGAGAAGTAAACTCACCCTGGAAGAAATTGGTAGAAGAGGTTTCTGTTTAGGAAATGCAGTCCCATAGGGGTATTTTCATCTTTGTAATAATGTCCGGACTCCTGAGGACTCTGGATATATCATCCCACTTGAAGACACTTAGTGGGCATGTGCTTCTGCGATTACTCCTTGTATATATGCCATAGTTCTAAATGGTACTACTGAGTTTTATGTTTTGGTTCAGTCATTTCCTAAAGTTACTTATTATCCAGAAAATGAGATGCTTTCTCACCAAAAGTCAGCTACCACCATAAGGAAAAGAGAACCTATTACAGCTATACTCTTGTCATCCCTTTTAGGTGTAGAGATGATGGGAGGTTTAGGAACAAGAACAGCCCCTTTGTCATTTAAGATCAAACTTATAAATATCTAAGGATAGCCATAGATGCAGATATTTTATTATTAATTTTATTTTTTTTATCAGTTACATTTTATTAACTCTGTATCTCAGCTGTATCCCGCTCCCTCATTCCCTCCCAATCCCACCCTTCCTCCCTCATCTCCACTGTGCCCCTTTCCAAGTCCACTGATAGGGGGGACCTCCTCCCCATTCATCTGTTCCTGTTTTTACAGGTATCTTTAGGACTGGCTGCAAAGTCCTCCTCTGTGGCCTAACAGGACTGCTCCTCCCTTGGGGGGTGGGGAGGTTCAAAGAGCCAGCCATTGAGTTCCTGTTAGAAATAGTCCTTGTTCCCCTCACTATGGGAAACCGATTGGTTACTGAGCTACCACAGGCTACATCCGAGCAGAGGTTCTAGGTTATATCCATACATGGTCCTTGGTTGAATGTCAGTCTCAGAAAAGACCCTGTGCCAGATATATTTTGTCCTTGTGGAGCTCCTATCCTTTCCCCATCATACTAACTCCCCTTCTTTCATATGATTCCCTGTACTCTGCTGAAGGTTTGGTTATGAGTCTTTGTATCTGCTTTGAAAACATTGCTAGTTAGAGTCTTTCAGATGCCTTCAGTAGACTCCTGTCATACGTTCAATGCACATCCCATCTGTCTTTCTAAATGAGGATTGATCATCTTACCCCATGTCCGTTCTCTTGATTATCTTTTTTAGGTGTATAGATTTCATAATGTTTATCATATCTTATAGGTCTATATAAGTGAGTATATACCATGCTTGTCTTTCTCCTTCTGGGATATTTCACTCAGAATGATCTTTTCTAGATCCCACCATTTGCCTGCAAATTTCATGATTTCCTCCTTTTTGATTGCTGAGTAGTATTTCATTGTGTAAAAATACCACAATTTCTGTATCCATTCCTCCATTGATGGACATCTGGTTGTTTCCAGGTTCTGGCTACTACAAATAAAGCTGCTATAAACATGGTTGAGCAAGTATCCCTTTTGTATACTTTAGCAAAGTTTGGGTATATACCCAGCAGTGGTATAGCTGGGTCTTGAGGAAACACTATTCCTAATTGTCTGAGAAAGCGCCAGATAGATTTCTAAAGTGGTTGTCCCAGTTTACACCAGGACTCTTTTTAAAAGAAATTTTTGTTACATTTAATGTCTAAGAGATCTACGCTGAGTCACCTTACTGTTTAGAAAATTTCCTAAACATGAAGTTCACTTACTAGTTTATACAGTTAATCTGTTCATTTCTTTTTACCCCTATGTTTTAAGGCACATCCGCTACTTCCCTGGCTTTTACTGATCCACCAGCTGCTAAAAAAGTTACACAACAAACTGTAGCTAAGTATTCAACACACTCCTCCTTCTCCCTCCTGCTTTGATTGCTTATAACACCTCAAAAGTATAGTTTTCAGATATGGATTAGGTTCCTTTTTGAATCCATGTTGGGAGGCAAAGGGCATTTCCTGGAAAATCCATGGCAGCAGCTTCTCTCAGGACTTATTTTAAATACAAAGACATGAACCACATACCATTTACATGTACATTTGATTATTTTCATTCCCTAGTTCTCTCCTCCCACTTCGTTCCATTGTAACCACAGATAACGGTATTTTTAGAACTATTTCATCCATTTATGTTTCTACTTAATATTTAATAACTGCTGACATACTGTAGATGTAGTAGAGTATAAAGCTTAAATAATGCCTGTGCTTTAATGCTCTTTGGCAAGATTGTTCTATAAGCACATGGATCAAGCACCTATGCCACTCACAGTGCTAGAATAAACCAAAATTAAAAGGAACTCCCAGACAATGCCTTTCTACTGTTTCTATTTCTGCTATTTCAGAGAATGATAGTGCTTTCTTTTAAACAGGATGTAAAACTCATTCCAAATTATTCTTCCTCCATTACTCTCTCAGCAAGAACTTAAATCTAACAGATACAGAAACCTTCCTAGGTATACTAGCAGGTTAAGTGTGTGATGACAAGCGTTAATGGCAGATTTATTTACATTATTTACATTTCTATTATCAGGCCTTAAGGGAAGGTTTTGGTTTTTTTGTTTTTCTTTTTAAAATCCAAATAATGTCTTCATACTTGTCCTCAAATGCAAGTTGAAACAGAAGTGTGTTTTTATTCAGCTTTGCTTTGGCTCAGTAATCAAGTCAAGCAGAAATTTCTTTGCAAATAAAACCTGTGAAAGTGTTTTTGTTTATTTCAAATAAAATGATTTTTATTTGTCATTTATACTATTCATTCACGCTATTATTTTTTGTATTAGGGAGTACAATAGAAATATAATTGTAACGCTCCACAATTGATGGCTTCTTGCCACCATATGGGTTAGGAAGGACACTGTTATCATTAAGGGGTTGGCCATCAGGAGTTTGAGCATGCTCCAATGAACATAAAGGCAACACAAATTGCACTTCTTCTTTCTTCATCTTTTCTATCTCCTCCTCCTCTTCTTTTTTCTTTCCTCCTCTTCCTCCTTCCTTCTTCCTCTTCTTCTTTCTTCCTCTTTCCCTCCACTTCTTCCTCTTCTTTCCCTCTCCCTTTTCTTCTTTTTTCCTCCTGTCCTTTCTTTTCTTCCTCCTCCTCTTTTCTTCTTTCTTCCTCTTCTTTTATTCTTCCTTATACTTTTTATTTTTTCCTCTTCTTCCTCCTATTCTTTCTCTTCTTCCTTTTCTTCTTCCTCATGCTTTTTCTTTTTTTATCCTATTCTTGTACCTTTTCTTATTCTTATTTTTCTTCTTTCTTAGCTTCCTTTTCTTCCTCTTTCTTCTCCTCTCTTCTGCTTCTTCTTCTTCTTCCTTCCTTCTCTTCCTCCTTCTGCTGCTTCTTCTTCAGGGGGAGGCCCCAAGAGTGGGAAGGGGCAGACCTGGGAAGACTGGGAAGTCAGGGTGCTGAGATTTGTGATGCAAAATTCTCAAATAAAAATAAAAAGAAACATGGTTTGTAGCAGCTTTATTTGTAATAGCCAGAAGCTGGAAACCACCCAGATGCCCCTCAACTGAAGAATGGATACAGAAACTGTGGTAATCTACACAATGTAATATTACTCAGCAATAAAAAACAAGGAAATCATGAAATTTGCAGGTAAATGGTGGGACCTGGAAAAGATCATCTTAAGAGAGGTATCCCAGAAGCAGAAAGACACACACAGTATATACTCACTCATATAGACATATAAAATAGGATAAACCTACTAAAATCTGTACACTTAAAGAAACTTATCAAGAGGGAGGACTTTTGCTAAAATGCTCAATCCCTATCCAGAAAGGCAGAGGATGGACATCAGAAAAAGGAAAAAACAGGGAACAGGACAGGAGCTTACCACAGAGGGCCTCTGAAAAGCTCTATCCTGCAGAATATCAAAGCAGATGCTGAGACTTATGGCCAACCTTTGGGCAGAGTGCAGGGAATCTTAGGAAAGAAGTGGGAAATAGTAAGATCTGTAGAGGACAGGAACTCTACAAGGAGAGCAACAGAACCAAAAAATCTGAGCACAGGGGTCTTTTCTGAGACTGATACTCCAACCAAGTACCATGCATGGAGATAACCTAGAACCCCTGCACAGATGTAACCCATGGCAGTTCAGTGTCCAAGTGGGTTCCATAGTAATGGGAAGAGGGACTGCCTCTGACATGAACTGATTGGCCTGCTCTTTGATCACCTCCCCCTGAGAGGGAAGCAGCCTTATCAGGTCGCAGAGGAAGACAATGCAGCCACTCCTGATGAGATCTGATAGACTAGGATCAGAAGGAAGGAGAGGGGGACCTCCCCTATCAGTGGACTTGGGGAGGGGCATGCGTGGAGAACAAGGAGGGAAGGTGGGATTAGGAGAAGAGGAGGGAGGGGCTTATGAGGGAATACAAAGTGAATAAAGTGTAATTAATAAAAATTAAAATAAAAAAGCAGAAAAAAATAAAAGGAAATATACCTTTTTATTCTAAAAAAGAGGAAGTAAAAATGAGAAGAGGGAAAAGAGTACAGTATCTTTCGAAGAGATAAAGATGAATGACTGCTTCAGGACATACAAATATTAGAAAGTGAGGCATTGAGCCAGGTATGGTGGCACATGCCTATAATCCCAGCACTAAGAAAGACAGAGGCAGATCACTGTGAGTTCAAGGCCAGCCTGGTCTACAAAGCAAGCCCTGAACACCCAAGGCTATACAGAGAAACCCTGTCTCAAAAGACCAACACACACACATAAGAAAAAAGTTATTTGAATTACCAATTAGAGTATTTCAGGTTTATAGTTTCCTTTCTTTCTTTTCATTAATGTCACCCTATCATTCATCCCTTTATGGAAACAATTCCTAAGCTCTTGTTCTGTATGTTATGGTTTATTTTGTTATACTGTTCCTTACATCATTGTCCTTGATTTAATTGATATTTCTCAGGGGGAAAGTAATGCATTCACTTCTTCAAAAGGAATAAAAAGTATGTGCAGAGAAAGGAGTCTTTTGTTTAGACAAATTGATGAGTAAGAATCTAGGGAGCAGAAACAAAATTGGAGAGTAGTAGTTGAGGAGACAGAATTGTACAATTAGATATACCGTGCTTTGTTGTGAGTAGCATTGATATCTTATCTTAAAAATGTTCACAAGGAGCTACATTATTTCCTGGAAGAGTGGTAAATGATTACAATGGTCCTCTAAGATGTCATCAAACTTGAAATTTTTTTCTGGCACTAATTAAATAAAAAGAATTCCCTGTTTATTTTTAACAACTTTCCCTCCAATGAAATGAAATGGGGTTTCATAAATGGTCATTTTTGGAACTTTTTATACCTTCCCTCAGAAGAAATTAGAATGGGGAACTTGTCAGTAAAAAAAAAAATAATCAAGCTAAACATTTTATTAGGGTACTAGTTGAACATCAAAATGAGTCAATCACTTCTTGAAATAGTGCCAGTGGTTTGGGTAGAATGCAGAGGTTAACAATAGAAGGATAAAGTCATGGAAATGTATCAATGAAAGAGTTGAAGTATAAAATAAAGAACATTAGGCAAAAATAACTGGGCCAAAGAACATTCTGACACTGTCGAAAAACAGAAACTCAATCTAAATTGAAGGGGACATTGTTTAACTTACGGTTTAATACACATGCTCTCCATCTACCCAACTGTAGACTCTCTTTGCTGAGCAGAGAGCCACAACATTTTAAAACTTGTAAAAGAATTGGCCACAGACGAGGCCTTAGAGAGTGGGTTGCATATGTTTTGAATACTTTCAACACCCTGCCTCTGGGCCTTGACCTGTCAGAGAGGGCTCTGAACTGCAACCCAAAGAGATGTCAAGATATAGATGTTTATATAAATGCTTACATGCTTGAAAATACATCATCAATACCTTTGGCATATGAGTTAAAAATATTTGAGAACTATGCCATCATCACATCTTCATTTTTGTGAGCTGGAATGCAATATGACATATGGAATACAAAATGGAGAAAATCCAACACAGACAGCTATTACATTTATGTGACACCTCTGACTAAGGGTTTACTACATGCTCACTTGGAATACTCTCAACATTGCTATGAGGCATTATTGATGGCATTCTACAGGTAAGGAAGCAGTTACTCAGTATGTATAGACCCAGCCAAGGACTAATATAGTATCAGGCCTTCCAATTCTTCCTTACTTTCCTTACCCTGCTGGAGGTACTTCTGTATGACTGATAAAAAATTCATCGATCTTTATGACTTCAAATTGTTCCAGAACAACTTATAGTAATTAATTAAATGAAAAAAAGATTTGTAGCACAGTGATTAAATATTGAGTTGTGGAATTAAATCCCTGCTATATCATTTACCAGCTATCTAACTTCTGCCAAATTTTTTCTCTTTCTCTCCCTTGGCTTCTTAAGCTGTAAAATGGAGTTAAAATATCTTTCACATTGTTATTGTAAGGATCAACTAAATTTAGATATGTAAAGTTCTTAGCACACTCAGTGTTAGGTTCAAACTCTTCTTCAGTGCTGACTTGTGCATAGCCTTAAAACAGTGCTTGAACTTACTCTAAGAGAGCCAGACATTTTGAAAGGACAGGTGGCTGATGGAGCACTTCACCGAAAAAAAGTCTTATAATGTCTAAGTGAACAGATCTATATAAACATCACCTAATCACTTTTAAGAAGCAGGCAAAACAACCAGAAGACAAATGGTAGCTGTGTATCCAGGTATACTAGCAAGTGATAGAGCTTGGGTTGCAAGAAGAGCACACGCATAAGAAAGTTCATTGTGATCCTGTACTATGTCAATATTAATGTCAGCAAAATGCTTTCACATTTTTTAAGCTTAAGCAATAACCTTGGATTATAAATGTTAGGATTTTATTGATAGGATATTAAAAGTAAAGCATTCTTTGGCCCTTTACTCTGGTGAGAAAATACTGAGTTTGGAAATAAATACTACCAATTTCAACACTGTAAGGGTTAGAGAAAGAAATTCTGGATGTGTTTTAAGATTGAGATTGGCCTGCCCACTAGAGATCTGTGTGCAGACAGGAAGTGATGATCAAGACAGTAGCCTTGAGCCCTAGCTGAACCCTGGAGTAATGTCAGTGATAACAATGCAGTGAGAACATGCTTTCCTTTTCATTTTCTTTTTCAGTGCTTTCTTTTCTTGGGTTAAAAAAATCAGCCTTTGAAAACAATCTTTGTTCTCTTTACACTATTGAAAATGTAAAGAACAAAGGCAGTTTTTCCAACTGTTCATCATTTTTCAAGGTTGGTACAAGAACACTATAAAATAAAACCAAGCAGCGGTTAATTTTACAGTGAAGGTATGGCTATAATGCACAAAAAGAAACAACTTGTAAAGTGAGTGGTGGAAAAATTGTGTCACCTGAAGAAATGGAATTTAATATGGAAAGAAATAACAAGGAATATGCAACTTAGGAAATGTGGGTGCTTTGTCATTTTGGGAAAATTGAAATTGAAAATACTCAAGGGTACAACTGGATGACATGTATAGAAGTAGAATAAGTGGCTATTTTTAAGAAACAAAGTAGCAAGTTAGACTTCTATAAAACTCTTGATAACAGAAAAAAAGCAGGAACAAAAAATTTTAGGAAATTTTATAGTAAGAGGAAATTGGTATGGAGGGCCTAATTTTTCAACTGTATTTGCTTTTCAGTTCAGTTCTTTTCAGTTTTCTACAGTGTTACTTTAGGCTCCCTTTTATCCCACCTCTTCCTATAACTTGGTGACTAGTTTTGTCCACTTTGAAAAGATTATCTCTTTCTAATTGGTCTACGTTAAGAGCGCGTAGCTCTGGTCCTGACCATTGTTATAGAATGACTATGCTTTGCTTCACTCTTTCTAGAATTGCACATTAATAGAGATCAAAGAGTGGCACTAAATGAATGAATTCTCATGGCCATCATGACTGTTGCGAGTAGGTGTCAAAATAGAGATGAGTTTGAGGAGGAAAGTACCAAAATATAATCCTAATGAAAACATACTACATTTAAAAACTTTTTTCTACATGTTTGCACTATCAATGGCAAAAAAGCTCTATGAGTTTGTTTAGGAAGATACAATTTAGCTCATTCAATAACCAATCAAACTGAACTAATCTTTCTGAAACAGAAAAAAGAAAAAAAAAAGAGATGGTGATTTTTATTTTAACAGTACCTTGTGGATTTTCTTTGTTAGTACCTTAAAAGTTACTGTCAGTTGTAAAAAGAGAAATTGCTTATGGGTTCAACATCCAGGGGCAAGATGCCTTAACTTGCAAACCAGACGGACATCAGAAAACGGAGAAAACAGGACAGGAGCCTATCACAGAGGGCCTCTGAAAGACTCTACCCAGCAACATATCAAAACAAATGCTGAGACCCATATCCAAACTTTGGGCAGAGTTCAGGGAATCTTATAAAAGAAAGGGAAGATAGAAAGACCTGGAGGGGATAGGAGCTCCACAAGGAGAGCAACAGAACCAAAAAAATCTGGGCCCAGAGGTCTTTTCTGAGACTGATACTCCAGACAAGGATCATACATGGAGATAACTTAAAACCCCTGCACAGAAGTAGCCCATGGTAGATCAGTGCCCAAGAGGGTTCCCCAATAATAGGAACAGGGACTGTCTCTGACATGAACTCATGGGCTGGCTCTTTGATCACCTCTCCTTGAGGGGGAAACAGCCTTACCAGTCCACAGAGAAAGTCAGTGCAGCCAGTCCTGATGAGACCTGATAGACTAGGGTCAGATGGAAAGGGAGGAGGACCTCCCCTATCATTAGACTGGGGGAGGTGCATAGGAGAAGAAGAGGGAGGAAGGGAGGATTGAGAGGAGATGGGGCAGGGGGCTACAGCTGGGATAAAAAGTGAATAAGCTGTGATTAATAAAAATAAAGAACACCAGTGGCCACTTGATGGTAAGATTTTACAATTGGAAAGGTCTGTTGTTTAGCTTCACTGCAGTACTGGAAACTCTTCTGGATAAGTGTTTACCTTTTTATTCCAAAGCCCTTCAGTCAGTAATATTACCCAAAGACTTATGATCCCAAGCATATGATCCATTATAACACAGAATTAGAAAAAAATACACCATTTTACAGAAATGAAGGAGTAAAACTAGATCCATGTCCATATCGCTAACCGGTCAAACCATATTTCAGCCCAGAAACAGTCTCACTAAGTTTTGGAAGCAACTTCTAAAAGCCCAATCAATTCTATGTCTTAATACATCATTCTGAAATATAGTAATGCATAGTATATCTTCAAACACCAATGAATACATTTATTAAAAAGAGTATCTCTGACATGACCTCAGTGGCTGGCTCTTTGATCACCTCCCTCTGAGTTGGGGGAGCAGCCTTACCAGGCCATAGAGGAAGACAATGCAGCCAGTCCTGATGAGACCTGATAGGCTAGGGTCAGAAGGAAGGCGAGAAGGACCACCCCTATCAGTGGACTGGAGGAGAGGTATGGGAGGAGATGAGGGAAGGAGAGTGTTATTGGGAGGGAATGAAGGAGGGGGGCTACAGCTGGGATACAAAATGAATACATTGAAATTAATAAAAAATAAATTAATTATAAAAAATGCCTTAACTCCAATTTCTCAATTTCATCAAATTACAAATTACTCTCAATAGAAAAATTGAATTCATATTTTTATTCAGTTGAAATTTTCATGTTCCCATACTAACATAAGTGGCTCTGTTATATTTCAAATCTCCAGTTCTCAAAACAGTTGATTGATTTTGACAGAATACATAAATAAAGACTTAACTCCAACCTATCAAATGAATGCAAACTGAGTATATAGATGTATATATTAAAACATACTATATATATATATATATATATATATATATATATATATATATATATACTCTATATATGATATATATATATTTAGATTCCAGATAAGGCCATTGGGCACATTCAAACAAATGAGATGGACTTGACGTTTCTGGTACTTTCTTGTTTATATCCAGAAAAAGGTTTACACAACAGTTTTTTAGTGCCAAGCTGAAATTATTCATCCCTAAAGTTTCTTTAAAGAATATACTGTCTTTGCATTTTGCTAAAGTTTATTACTTAGAATTAAAAGCATATTAGAATCAAGTCTACTGAAAACTGACATATTCAATTACATGCATCTGTTCTGGAGAACAGACTGTCTAGACAGAAGAATACCATTGTGGCTTAGAAGGAACATGATGCATTACAGAGACTTTTTCTTCAGCTGGGTGACCGTTGGTGTGTTCTGAGCTTGGAACACCATGTGATAAACTATTTTTTTAGCTTCTCACATGTGCGTAGATATGAACAATCCCAGTGGCTATAGCTATAAACAAAATGAGCCTGAATTACATCAATGTGGTGATGATAGAGAAAACACATAAGCCAAACATAAATGTGAAACAGCAGCATTAAAAATGCAAAATAAAAGCAAACAAACAAAACCAGATTAATAGAAATTAAAGCCAAGAAAGAGTCCAAGCTCTGTGGAAGAAGGAATTTTAGCCTTTGTTCCGTGTTCCAAGGATACTAACAATTGTATTTGGGGTAAGGGGTGTGGAGTCATTTATTACCATTTACATGGAATAAGAACAAACTGTTGGCTTGCTATGAAAAAATGAAGCATCTATCTTGGGAAACTTCCTCACAAACAAAACCATACTGAGCACATGCCATATGCAAGAAAATCAGCTAAGGATGCTGGTTGTTTCTGATTGAAACGTACTAGAAAGAAAGCCCTACATTTTTTTTTAATGTTTAGGCTTAAATGCACATCTAGCACTTCAGCACGTTACAGCACAGTAGATATATTTAATCATATGAGGAATCTCAGTTAAAAATTAATTTCCCCCAATCTGAGTTTATAAATTTATAAATTGCATACATTTTACAAAGCCATGGCCAGTGTGTGAGAAAAGGATTCTGTGTCATCGTTGCCCCCCACCCCTAAAATTGCTTATCAAAGAGATTGAAAATGCAATCATTGTCAATTTTCTGATTTTCATGACTTAGACATCTGAGAAAGCAGGGGTTCATTTCTTAGTAAATTTACCCCATAGGTTGAAGAAGGAACACACAAATGAAAGGAGAGGACATGGCATATGGTGGTTGCTAAGAAACATGCAACAGAACACAGGCTGCCACTTAAGAATAACCAGAGGGGGTATGAGCTGTGATATCATCTGCCATGATAGCTCTGTCTCCTGGCCCAGCAGGGACCTCTGCTGAGGGTAAAATGAAAAGGAAAGCAGTCTCATTAGGAGAAATGTAAGAAGACCTGGACAGGGAAATGAAAGGCTGAGGCCCTTTCTGCACTGAGAGAGCAGGATTATGAGCACCC
Organism: Psammomys obesus; assembly: GCF_907164565.1. Classification (NCBI taxonomy): domain Eukaryota; kingdom Metazoa; phylum Chordata; class Mammalia; order Rodentia; family Muridae; genus Psammomys; species Psammomys obesus. Next base: position 4,076,497 of record NW_026592481.1, on the reverse strand, counting down.
TGTAGAGAAGGCTTATTTTGGGTTACTTTCCAGTAGTAAGGAGGATGGATGGGGTTAGGAATGACAGTCTGCTGTTTTCTCACCTGGTAGTTAAAAGCTCTTCTTTGAAAGACCTAGAACTAGTTATTTCATTAATTAGAAGTCAATGAATCAATTACTGTTTCTAGCTTAATAAGAACCATCAAAGATGAAAGAGATGAGCTTTGATTTGGTGAACTATGTAGTCCCAAACAGCCATAGAACAGATATATTATACTATAGGTAAGATTGCCATAGTCCAGATGTCCACAGTCCAGTCTCTGGGTTGTGGTAAATTTGGATGAAAGTCCTGATAATTTCACTTGATTATTTTAGGTAAGTTATATATCTCAAGTCTTGAAGTATTTATTGTGTTTTGTAGAGGCAGAACCATATATTCTTGATGACTGCTTGTTTTTAGGGTAGCACTATTTTTTTTCTTCTATTAATCTCATTCTCTTTTAGAGAAAGCTCTAACCTATGTGTGGCTCTAGAAAGTGCTACTGATCAGAATCCCAACACACACACACACACACACACACACACACACACACACACACACAGAGAGAGAGAGAGAGAGAGAGAGAGAGAAAGAGAGAGAGAAAGGAAGGAAGGAAGGAAGGAAGGAAGGAAGGAAGGAAGGAAGGAAGGAAGGAAGGAAGGAAAGAGAGACAGACAGACAGATACACAGAGATGGGCAGACAGACAGACACGCACATACACAAGAGAGAGACAGAAACAGAGACATACAGAGTCACACACAGAGACACAGAGAGCAAAAGCAAGTGAGTGAGACAGGAGCTAGAACCAACTAGTTTAATGCATGCATTGTTACTTGGGGCAGGCTGATGAGATCCTGTTGGGATTATTAAAACTAGTTTATGTACTCATATATCGACAGAGGAAGTCCCTCTTTTTATTCAGTTGTGAAGCTTGCAGAATGGCTGTCAAACACATTTCCCATCATGTGGATATATATATAAATCTGGCCTAGAACAGAAGAGAATGACACTAGCAGTAGAGCATTCTTCACCTGCCTGACCACCACCTCAGTTCTCTAGGACAACACTGATTACATGAGAACATGTAAATCGTTTAGCACAGAGGATGACATGTTTACATATTATTGTTGAGTAAGATAGAATCATGCTTCCATTTCATCCATATGTGAAGATATACTTGGAAGAGCTGTTTATCCACCCATTTGTAAACTAATCCCCATAATAGTTGACATACCCAGAATAGGTGAAAGGGACACAGTGTGACTACAGATCATTGATCTGCTACTGAGTGTCACTGATGACCGAGATCATACTTGCCCATGTCATCTGATTCACTGAAAAATTTTGTTTAACTGCTCTGATACTCTAGCCTCTATCTATGTGGACTTGTTCTTACTAGAAAAGGATTCCTAGTTTCTACTAAGCCAATACAAACAGCAAAAAAAGAAAGCACTGTGCAGAAGTATTATAAATACTAGGTCCTGGCTCTGCTTCTGCCACTGTCTTGAGTTTAAAGCAATGTATCACATATGGAAAGGTAATAAATTGACTTTATCTAGAATGAGATGATTTCATCTTGTTACAATGTGGGGAGAATTGGAGAATAAATGTACAAATTGCTAATATTTTCATCATGGATTGTGGCTAAACACATAATATGTCAGCGCAGCAACCTTTACTTCTTTCTGGAATCATCTCAAAGTAACTTATTCAGAATCTTGATACAATTGATTTGGTACCCTTATGCCCATCTCCACTACCAGCACAAATCCAAAGCCAAGAAGTTTGGGAAGTTTTAGTAGGTTCCTATGCCTAACCTCCTGTATTTTATACATATGTATGACCACTGTTTGAGTTTTGCAGAAATTCTATCCAGTTAGTCTCTATCACAACAAAATAATTCACACCTATACTTATATTCCTAAGTTTAATGATCTTTTCTGAATATTTTTGTTGGTCCCATTGTACGTCATTCTACCATGTTTCTAAACATATTCTCTCATCCATTCCAGAACTCTCTTGGGAGCCATATTCTTCTTCCTTTACGAGGCAGATAAATTACTTTCTACTTATGTAATGATGGGACTTATTCTTCCATTTGTCTCATGGAAGAGATTTAGAAACTCTTTGTGTTGTTTAAGCAGACATCTTATTGGGCTTATTAAAAATAAAATATGACCCTATAGTAGGGACCTATCCTCTTCCCTCTCTTCCACCACTTCTAGTGTTAATCCTGTTTGCCATTCTGAATGAGATTTAGTAGCTGATAGGCAGATCAGTCTCCATGTGGATTCCCAAGTAAGGAGAGCAGGGGCTGCCTCTGTCATGAACTTGGTTGCCTGATTTTTGATCACTTGCCCCTGGTGATGCAGCTTGCTAGGCCACAGGGGAAGAGGATCCAGGCAGTCCTGATGAGACTTGATAATCTTTGGGCAGATGGCAAGGGAGGAGAACTCCATCTTTCAGTGGACCAGAGGAAGAATAATAGGGGGGAGGATGGAGGGAGGGTGGGACTGAGAGGAGTTGAGGGAGTGGGCTTCAATCAGGATATATAATAAATAAATTGTAAAATAATTAATAAATAAACATGTCCTTAATAAGAATTCTGATACTAGATACAAAATTTCCTCATTACTCTGCAACTGATTAATAATTTGTTAAATGAGAATGACATAAATTGCTATGTAAAGACTGATAGGCGATTGAAAGACAGAAGAAAAGGATTGACAGGGAGCTGTGGTTCCAATAACAATGTTGCTGATAACCAGGTACACAAAACGAGGGGAGACATAAAAGCTTGGAACTTTGAAATTTCACACTCAATTTAGAAATTAGTGGACTTAGTCTCAGACATTATGATGGGTGGATGTGATAGAGGAGAGATTAAAGAGAGGAAGAACATTCAGAGAGATCTGAAATAGTTGGAGGATATGGGATCTGAAGGAGTGGCTCAGTGGTAAAACTGAATCCATCACCTGGTGTCTCCGCTTTCTTTCTACTCTCCTACAAAGATAAATTTTAAGAAGAGTTGGGTGAGGGGGTGAGAACAGAGTTGATGAGGATTAGCCTAATATTGAGAGTCAGTGCGGTGTCATGTGGGAAAAGAATTCTTTAGTAAATCTGGGAGTCAGAGGATCCAAAAATATTCACAGCACACTATGAACTCAAATACACATGAATTTCAAAGGCTAGCAAATCTTCAAAAGTTACAATTTCATACTCGTTTAAGCATGATATAAATGTTCTTGGTTAAGGAAAGAATCTATAAGATCGAATGTAGCTGGCAGCCTCTGAAGACTTTTTGCTCATTCTCATAGGCTGTAATTTCTTTTGATGCCTATCTGGTTTGAATATTTGGGACTACTACTAGAATCTTTTTAAGAAGATCTTTTGTAATATCAAATGCACTTTGTTTTGGATTATTAATTTATTGCACTTATAGTTTACTACTTCTTTGATACTTGATTATTTGTGTGCCATGTTTTAAAAAAATTTCCTCATCTTTAAGTTCATTTCTTCATGGGAGTATTTCATAATCTTTCCTTTTGTATGTATTTGGAGACTACACATTATATATCACTGTTTCCAACCCCAAATATGTGTATTATTTTACTAGAATTTATGTATAGCATGAGTGTAAAATTTGCCCATACTTACTAAAACTTCCTCATATCATATATGTTCTCCTTCCAAACCATAAACAAGAACAGTTAGACCTATTATTGTAGATGGAAAAGGGGGGGTTAAATGGTGTCAAATTTTAAGCTCTTGGGATCAATTCAGTGAGCTAAGGATGATAACAGTTCATGAGATCCTAGGAGCCCAAATAATTAAGAGCTTATGTAGCCTTGCTACTCTGGGATTAATATATTTCTATTGACAACTAGCTCTAGCTTCTCCCACCCAGCTGGCCTCTCTCCTGCTTGCCATTGGCATTGCCTCCTGCCTAGGTGTCTCATTGTTCCTTGGTCCAGACCCATCTATTAGGCAGTCACAATCAATGCTCAGACTCAAAAATAGCAGTGGCTGTACAGCCAGAATTTGATTGTTTCAGCTCCAGGTTCAATGTATGTCACCTTTCCAGTGGGACAAAAAAAAAATCACCTTTGATTTATCAGGCACACTCTGTGGAGTCCAAAGTGAAACAAGCAAATGGAAATAGTGTGAGTCAATAGTGCTAGCACTAACGTTTTAGCACAGTCCTGAAGAACTCAGAAAAAAGGTCTGGACTAAGGATAAGCATATCTTTTTAGATTATTGATAACTTTATATTAATAAGAACTCTTGTCTTAGTTTATATGTATTAACTAAAATGTTAAGTAGTCCACCTCAGAAATTGATTGTTATAAATTAACTTGTTCATGAAAGTCATTGGGAACAGTAATAATTATAGCAAAGTGATAGAATAGAAAACAATGTAAGACTCGGGGGACAAGTAAAACCAACTTCAAGGTTATTAATACATGAGTTGGTTGCCATGTGAGTGATGTCATCTAAAAGAATAGGCTCATCTATAATGTGCAATAGATGATGGGTTGAAAGCTAGGCAAGGGACCTTACTGAAAGTACATCAAACTTAATTAATCAAAGTTGTGCTAAGATTACAAGGAGCCCTGCTTTCTACTTCTGTGCGGTTAGTTCTGCATGGTTCTCATTTCTTCAGAGTGGATTATTCTTGATGGTTTTAGGGCCATCCTTATGCATAGCTGCATTATGTAATGTGGAACATGAAGCATATTTACATCACCATAAAAACCTCTGTTAAGAGTCAGTATTTTCCCACACTCTGTTCCAAGCTTCTTTGAAATTTCAATCAAGGGCATTCTTCCTTAGAAGAGTACTGTGCCCACACTGACAAACTTTAGATATCATATGAAAGAGGAAGGTATAAAGGATCTCAGCAAAGATGTCATTACTACAATAGGATGGCTGCGAGGAGAATACCAGGATTTTGCCACCTAATGTGGACTAGTAGCAATGGCATTTCTTGGAAGTTTGGCAGAATTCAGACTCCTAAGCTCTGTCTCAGGCCTACTGCAAGAGATTTTGCATTTAGCAGGGTACTTTGCATGCACATAGTACAGGGTTTATATTGACCTTGAAAAAAGAGGAACAGAGGAACAGAGATAGCCAAATCAAAAATGAAAAAAAAAAAAAGCAGTAGCAAAAAAGTTTTTGTCAAGTGGCATTCTACTCACTCATACCCAAAATGTTTGGGCCTCTTATCTGTTTCCAGATGACACTCAACCATTCAGTTTCCACCATTCTGAGGAGGGGCAAGCAACCTCCATTTTTTTTTTTTTTTTTTTTACCAAGACTTAGATTTATTCTACTAGAAATAATTTGACTTTAGGTCCTCTCCAGATCACATTGTGTTCCTACAAACTACTCTTCTGCCTCCTGCACTAATAGACATCCTGACATGTTTTGTGAGATAAGTCCTTGATTGCTGGGTATGGTGGCACCTGACTGCAATTGTAGCACTAAGAAATCATACAAAGGATGATCGTAAGTCCAAAGCCAGCTTGGGATACAAAACTCTTTCCTATTGGCAACCACAAACTGAATTTAATAGACACTATAGACACTAATCAGGAGGAGATGCATCCTGGGAAGAAGTGCAAAAAGTTCAAAGCCAATACTGTAACTTCCTTGTAAACATCATAAGCATATTACTTTTGGGTAACTAGTATCATTTTCAATCCATGGGAATCTTCAGACCTAATGATAGTGAAGAGTTGAAGCTAATTTAGGGTAGTTCTGTAGTACAAAGTGGTTGAGGTGTCAGTTTTTACTTAAAAGTATATATTCTAAGACACCTTTGTTGAATGGGCAAATGATGATTCAGAATGGGGGATGGGCACAACACTATCCCCTTATTGTCACAGTTATGCCAGATGGTGATGCTGTGTCCTCATCATTCTGTGAACTATCGATGCAGAGTATGTTGTATTATACAGATAATTTTCTTACTTAGAGGTCTTCACTGACATAAAAGTGAAGGAAATTTCACAGCCTATTCTTGATAACCTATCAGAATTTTTCCTCTCTGATATCTCCAGAGCTTATGAAGCAATGTTCGATTCCATACAGATTTTCCATTCCTTTTGTTGAGCCAAAGGGAGCAAGTTGGCTTCACTTGCAAGTGACAGCACACGGTATCAGGGTTTAAAAATAGTCTTCTTTTCCCTAAAGATCCCAACACCAGCATAGTGCTGTGGCCCAAAGTGAAATTTTTACTTTGCATGCTTCAAATCCTCTTGTAGGCTCAAAAGCCTTGGCTAAGTTACCTGTAGTTCTTACGCTTCATATCAGCACCTAAATGATAGGGTAATCATAATAATTTTGCAAAAGAGCTATTGGTGGTATGAATGATAAAAAGCAGCACTATCTATACTGTCCCCCAAAGAGCTCTGAAGGGATAAATCAGAGGGGTGAATTGTTGAACATTTTTTCTCACGGTATTCAGATTTCTCTATCCTTTGGAGGGAACTGGTACCCAAGTACAGAAGTTGTTTTACAGTATAGTTTTCTAATTGACGACAGGATTTTCATTCATTCTCTTACCCCACCTTTCGGAATTTTGACAATTACTACAATGTTTCTTCATTTGAAAATCCTCAAAGGACTACCTTTAACATGCTCTGTAATAACACCCATACTCGCCCCATAAGTCCCCTTCTGTCTGATTGTGTCTGTCTTTCTTAGAATAGGTGATATGGACATTTCTCTTCTGTATGGTCAGTCCCTCTCTCAGGTGCCTATTGATTCTGACATGCATTTGTTTAAGTGGTTTTGGGGATGTCAGGGGTAATAGAAATAGGATACTCTTGTGGTAAAAGAGGTATGGAAATTGAACTCTTAAAGGACAAATTAAGTGCTAAACCCCAAGCTTCCTTGGGCAAATCTCAGGAGTCACGGGATTCGCTGAATGTTGGAGGGAGTTGGTTATGTAACTGAGAGAATAAATGGGATGATACATATTGGTTTGGCCAAAAATATTGTCTTCCCTAATAAGCAAATTATTGATTATAAACTGTTAGGATTCCTTTGGAGCTCTGTGGCCAAACATATTATTCCGTCTGCCTTAAATGTATGCTGTGTTCCCATGCCAAAGCCCTTATGAAATTTCCACTGGAAAAAAAATGAGTAGCAAATTTGGGTCTCAGTGCTCATATATAATTTCAGATTTCATTAATGGTTGTTAAGTATATGCCCTGAGGAAGAATAAAATTCCTCATATGAATGGAAAGAGAATTGAATTTATAAATAAGGTGACTCTGTGTTCAAGGACTGTTCATTAGACAGATCCAGGGCACATTTTTAAAAGCATTTAAATGAGAGGTGTTTAAAAACTCACAGGAATAAAAACAGGCCATGCTGGGAAAAGATAGTCCTGTACAAAAAGTCCTAACAATGACTAAGTCTGAAAGATTCTACTGTGTCTGGAGTTTGAAAATGAATTTTCCAGAAAAATTTTAAAACATTATAAACAACTTCAATTTTTGTCTCTATAGAAATACATTTAGAAAATATGAACTTATTTATTTGTCAGTAGCAAACTGGGTGCTAAAGAAAAGGTTGGATTTTTTTTAAACTTAATAACTGTTCAAGAGTCATGATTGTAAATATTGTAAAGAAAGCTATATTAAGAAATCTTGACTATGCAAAGCCTCTTGAAGTTTTGGGCTATAGAGACACATAACCAAGACGATATATTGTTAGCAGAACTTCTCAAAAGATCAAGGAATCCATATCCTCTTTAGTTCCGTTACAAATCTCCTGATAAAACTATACAAATAGGATAGTTGTAGTTTAACGAGAATAAGTATAGAGACTGCTTGAAAGTGGTATTTAGGTTGTCAAACTGTATAAAAAAGAGCAGATGGGTTTTGTTTCACTTTTTATGTTACAAATACAAATGAAATATTTGCCTGTGTGCTGAATTCCTAGGCAGAGATCTTGGTGAACTACACATACCTTAGTATCAAATGAGTTCTCTGGTATCCATTTCTGCCAAATTATCTTATCAGAAAAGAACAAGGGGTGTCATAAAATATTTAAATTAGGTCTTATAATACCTCTTGAAATTTCATTGTTAAACAAAAATAATTCTCAAATGCAGAGAAGCTTGTGATCAATAATATCTTCCCTCCTGTGGGATCATTTATTCATTTCCTAAGGAAGATAGATGTGCTGGCAGGAAGTATAAGAAGTGATTCACCTAACTTGAGGGACCATGGCTACTTTTATTAAAAAATAATTTTTAATTTTAGTTTTTTTTCTTTTACTTATTCACTTTTACATCCTGATCGTAGACCTCTCCTCCTTGTCCCACCCTCCCTCTCTCCTATCCTCCTTCCCTATTCATCAGAAAAAAATGGAGCCCACTACCAAAAACAACAACCTACCCAGGCACATCTAGTCCCTTCAGGACTGAGTGCATCCTCTTCCACTGAGGCCAGCAAGGCAGTCCTATCAGAGAGAAGTGATAGAAAATCAGGCAATAAAGTCCGTATCAGAGACATCTCTCATTCCCCTCCATAGGAAGCCTGAGCTGTACATCGGCTAACTCTGTGTAGGGGGCTTATGTCCAGTCCATGTATGGTCCTTGATTGGTGCTTCAGTTTTTGTATGCCCCTCTGGTCATATGGTTACTTTGTTGGTTTTCTTTCTTTCTTTTTCTTTCTTTCTTTCTTTCTTTCTTTCTTTCTTTCTTTCTTTCTTTCTTTCTTTCTTTCTCTCTCTCTCTCTCTCTCTCTCTTTTTCTTTCTCTCTTTCTTTCTTTCCTTCTTTCAAGTGTCATCAGGGCTGGCCTCTATGGCCTGACAAGGCTTCACCCCCTAGGGGGGAGGTGATCAAAAAGCTGATTTGCAGGCAAATGGTGGGAACTAAAAAAAAATATATATATTCTTAGTGAGATAACCCAAAAGCAGAAAGACACATATGGTATATACTCAATTATAAATGGATATTGGCCATATAATGTAGGATAAACATACTAAAATCTATAGCCCTAAAGAAGCTAAGCAAGAAGGCGGACCCTGGGTAAGATGCTCAGTCCTCATTCAGGAAGGCAAACGGGATAGACCCGAGAACATCTTCTCCATCGAGAAAACGGGGAACAGGATAGGAGCCTACGACAGAGGGCCTTTGAAAGGCTCTACCCAGCAGGGTATTGAAGCAGATCCTGAGACTCACAGCCAAAGTTTGGGCAGAGTGCAGGGAATATTATGAATGAAGGGGGAGATAGAAAGACCTGGAGGGGACAGGAACTCCACAAGGAGAACAACAGAACCAAAAAACCTGGGTCCAGGGGACCTGCAGAGAGCCGTACTCCAACCAAGGACCATGCATGGAGAGGACATAGAACCCCTGCTCAGATGAAGCCCATAGGCTGTTCAGTTTCCAAGTGGGTTTCCTAGTAAGGGGCGCAGGGACTGTCTCTGACATAAACTCCGTTGGTCTTGTGGAGCACCTATCCTCTGAGTGCTTCTATCATTCCCCCCACTTTTCTGAAAGGCTCCCTCGTTTCTGCCAAATGTTTGGCTGTGAGTCTCAATATCTGTTCTCATCAGTTACTGGGTGGAGCCTCTCAGAGGACAACTATGCTATGCTCCTGTCTGCAAGCATAGCAGATTGTTGTTAGTAATGTCAGGGGTTGGCTCTCTCCCATGGGGTGGGTCTCAGGTTGCCACAGGCATCTGTTGAACATTCTTTCAATCTCTGCACTAACTTTATCCCTGACCATCTTGTAGGCAGGGTGAGATTGAGGGAATGTCCATGGCCACTTTCTAACACCACTGATATATCCACAATTGCTCTAAAATATAGAAATTCACATCATCACTAAAAGACTCACTATTCAAAATCTATCATTATTTAGTTGCACAATGCATCAAACATAATTTTATTTATTTTTTTAATTTTCAAGTAGCCAAAATTCAGAGATTGATGCTAAACATATAAATATGTTGGCTTTTGTACTACCTTCAAATAATTTTTTCTTGTAAGCTTGATTTTAAGGTAAGTGATGTTTTTAAACAGTTGTTTTAAGCAGTTTATACCACAAGTAGAATTCGAGAGACATGCTGGGAAAGTTTGAAAAAGTCGTGCTAAAGCAATTTGATACAAAAGAGTAAGAGTGAAATGATAATGTAAATTCTCTTTACTTGATTAAATTCTCTTTACTTGGTTCTCTTTACTTGGTTAAAGTTTGTCAATGGGTAACTTAAACAAAAATACTTTGGAAAATATATAAAAATCAATATGAATTCAAGTATGCTCTTTAGTGTAGTACAAAGCAATAAAACAAAAATTTACTTTCTTCAGTGAAGCACTAATAAAAAGTAGAGTTACTGATTGGAGACAGTACCAGGCCTGGCAATGAAGAGGGGGAAAGAGTTTTAAAAGCTAACAACCTCAATATTAAATGATGCATTCATGTAGCTGAGGCAGTTTTTTTTTTTTTTAATTTTGATGTTTTATTTTTTGCCATTTCACATGGAGCATGAGAAAAAGAACAGATTTACCCCTGGTTCATGGCAAAGACATTTGGTAAAAGGCAGATCACAGCATGGCCAAAACAGAAATCCAACACCCCTAAGCCAGGGGTCCTTATCAACAGCATAAAAGCTTAGATGGCAGCTGTGGAATTCCAGATGAACTAATAAATATGGAGCAAGCCAGCCTCCTTCAGCAGGAAAGAATGTCAACAATTTCCCAGTGGATGCCTGGGAGTGCCTTGTGGGCCCATCTCTTTATAGTTCTCAAAGAAACAGAGACACATGATGAACAGCTCAGTAAACTGAGAAAGAGTTCCAGAGATTTCAGAATGTCAGAGATGGACTATTGAACTAAAGAAATTCAAGGACGATATTTAACTTGGGACAACTGGTAAAAAGGAGCTATGCTTGGTTTTGTTTCCTGTTGCTGAATGCTTTCCCATACATTCACATGCTTGAAAAATTACAAGGAAGCAGGAAAAGTAGATGTGCTTTGTAAAACATATCCAATAAGTGAAATTTATTAAAAATTTTATTTTATGTGTTTGAAGTGTTTTGCCATTATGTATGCATGTGCACTACATGAATTGCAGATGGCTATGAGTCACTATTTAATTTCTGGGAACTAAACCCAGGTCCTAAACAAGAGCAGCTAAGGCTCTGAACCACCAGGCCGTCCCTCAGTGAAGGAAATTTTACTCTGTTATATGAATCTGTGACCAATTTTCTTGATATCATGACACCATTAATTACCATGATATAAAGGATATGATACATTTTCTCTATAAATTTGTCTATACATACATACTGCCTCATATAAAGAATTAAAATTAACACTATATAACAAACAGCCATTTATGGTAGAGGAGGTTTCTGTGTTGCATGTATTTTCTTTCAGAAGGATAAAAAAATACTATTCTTTTTACTTATACAAGTATTTACAAACAAGCTCCAAATCTATGTGATAATAAGTGTAGTATGGTGACACATAAGTCAAATAAAAATGAAGGCATTGTTTGTTTGGAACTAAGTACACTTTCGTAAGCGTCTTTTCATTCATGGAAGCACATTTTCAAATAGAGTAACAAGACTGATTTTTAACAATTATGCTAAATTATATAGTGATAAAAAACACAAGTAAATCATGTAGAGTCTGCAGACTCAGAGAATTTCTAGGCAGAGTGGGCCTTTGGGAGTATACAGTCTAACTTCCTCACTTCATAGGAGCCTGAGATCATGGACATTCCTACCACATGAAGTCATGCACGTAAGCTTGGATCAAGGCCATATGAGCAGTCATGTAAGTGTATATCAGAAGGGGGATATATACATACATGCAAATACACAGAAAGAAAGGTCATGCAAAACAGTGCAGCAGGCATTTGTGGCAATATATATATGTATTTTTTTTTCTGAGAAGAAAACTAACATTGCACAGAAGATGAACTGATCAAATGAGAAGTCTAGCCTTTCTCTGGAGAGCTGAAAACTGGTGTGGAAGATATGGACTTTCTGATAAAGTTATGGTAACAAGAGGGGAAGAATTCTCTTGTTAAGATAACTGGAAGTTTGCCAGGACACTGAGTCTAAATACCAGTCTATCTTTGAAATGTACTTAGAATCTAACTGGTGACATCTGGTGTGTGTGTGTGTGTGTGTGTGTGTGTGTGTGTGCATGGCAAGGCCAGAGGTCTAAGACAGATGTCTTCTCTGATTGTTATCCACCTTATTTTTGAGACAGGGTCCTTCACTTGATCAGGGATTAGCCTATTGGGCAAGGCTGGCTAGTTAGCAATCTCCATAGATCTATCTGTCTCTGTTTCCCCACCACAGAGTCATGGATACACACTACCATGCCTGGCTATTTACTTGGCTATTTAGAATCCCAGAGGATTCTAAAGTCAGAGAGCTTCATTATTATTTGGCAAGCACTTTCGTAATTGAGCTATCTCCCTAGCACTTTACCCTGTTTAAAAAACCTCCTTCTTTTGTCCTGTCCTTGCTGTGAATCTCAGAAGCACTCAGCTTCTTTGTTGCTTTCCTTATTGCCCTTGGCTGGCACCAGCTGGAGGACATGGTAAAGCAAATTGCTTCAGACTTCCAGATTGAGGCAGTGTGGCTAGGGCTCACAAATTTGCAATCTAACAGGTGTCAAAATGCTGCTGCTGCTCCTGGTGCATAGATCTCAGTTGGATATAACATACTGCACATTTACAATTTAGATTTGTGGAAATTAGATTATTGAACTAATGAATGAAAAACTATCTTTTCTCCCTCCCTCCTTTCTTTCCTTTTTTGTTTTGTTTTGGTTTTTTTTGTTTGTTTGTTTGTTTTCAAGACAGAGAGCATCATTTTGTAGCCCAGGAAGTTCTAGAACTTGCTATGTAGGACAGGTTGGCTTCAAACTAACTTATAACTCTTAGATCTCAGCCTATCCAGTGAGAGTATTAAAAGCATGTGTCACAATGCCATGCTGATAATTATACTCTCTTAATTAGGGTCTATAGTGTATGTGTACGTTTGTCACCTGAAGATGAAAGTGGTGGCAAAGTGTGAGGCTTCAAATATTGCCATCAGGAAAATATTGACAAGTATCCATTAGAAAAATTTTCCAAAGAGGAACTTAAATGATCTCCATATGCAATATCAATGAGATGGAATGCCTAAGAAAAGCAGTTTCAGCAATAAAAACTACAATGAATAATTGCTACTATTGTTGAGGTTTATGCATGTGGTTCCAAGAAGCTTGGGGAATTTTTACAAGTTATTTTTGGGTAAAATTAAGTATGTCTGAAGCTATCTCATTAGAAAAGAACTTTTTAATTGTTGAAACTTTCCATCTTAACTCTTAATTTTTAAAAATATTACATGGTTTATTTTTATCTTATGTATATGAGTGTTTTCCCTGCATGTTTGTGTACACACCACTCATATGCCTGGTGTACACAGAGCCAAAAAGCGGGTGTTGGATTCCCCTGGAATTGGAATTACAGATGATTGTGAGATAGCAATACAGTACAGGTACTCTGTAAGAATAGCCAGTGTTCTTAACCACTGAGCCACATCTCCAGCCTAGAAAAGTATTACATCTTTTAAACTGGATGTTCTTATTCTTGGATTTTCCTTTTAATGAAACTTTTCAAAATTAGGAAACAAATGTTCTATTTAAGCATGCTATTCTGAACAATGCATCTATTTATAGAAGAGGATTTCTATTTTGACATAGTTTAAAAAATGAAAAATAATCTTAATACAGCTTTAAGGGCAACTCAAATTTTTACTTTAGTTCTGGGTGATGGCTTTAAACCATGTTAAAGTAATTCCACTAATATCTTAATTTTCTTTTCAGTTTGCATAAAGGACTAGCTTATCTTTCACGACAAGATACACAGCAGCCCTGTTTGTAGGTTGTTTTCTTTATTCTCCACACCCTCATCTGAATCTGTAAGCCACTGACAGAGTTTTGTCAGATTTCCAGATGGCCCCATATCTTTTTAAAAATAATATTTATACTCTACCTATCAGCATGTCACTATTCTCCAAAGGTAATTAAAACAGATTTAACATCTTTTTTTCAAGCTTTAAGAAAACTTGAAAAAATTTAAAGAAGACAAGTCATAAATTATATCGATCTAACAAGCAGTTGAAACAAGCTATTTAAAATCTGTACACAGTTAATTAATTTTGCACTCACAGGCAAACGATTACAGATGTTCCTTTGAAACAACCCATCTCATTTTGATTCTCAACCTGTAAAGTATTTCTTTCATTCTCAGGAGCTCTACATACTAACAAATTCCCACCCTGTTTCTCTCTCCCCAGGGCTATTGACAACACATAAATACACTATTCTAATTTGGTAAATTTGCTATCTGTGAAAGCATGGTTGTAATCATGTCAACTTTCTAGCCATTTCTGCTTGAAGATATGTGACAAGTTATTCCCACAGCATGAAGACATATTGTTCTATGCAAGATCAGTACTTCTATTTGGCATCAGAGTTTCTTTCATATTTAAAGAAGATGGAGCAAATTATGATGATGGTGGGTGGAAGCATGACTTTGATGTGGTGCATCTAAACTACTTTGATATAGTGCTTCTAAGCTGTGGGTTAAATGTCTGTTTTCACAGTTTTCCCTGTAATGTGAAGGGGTTGACAACAGTATCATACCAAATCTACCTTCTGTAATGGTGTGAGATCAGTAGTCCTTCTGACGAGTTACCCTTCCTTTCTTCTGTCACTTTCAATCATGCTCCTTTCACTGCCTGCACCCCAGGATGCTCCCCCTACTCTTTTGAACTGTCTGAAGCCTCTCCTCTTCCTCCTCAGGAGAAAGCCCTGCTCTTGCTTCTCTACCACTTCTCATCTGCTCCAGTTTCCCACTAGCCACCTATGCCATTCACTTCACCATGCTTCATGCTCTACACTCAAATCTCTGCACCTTGAACAGAAACTCAAGCACCCATTTTCAACTCCTTTTTAAATGGACAAGTAAGGACTTGCATTTTCCTCTCCAGCAGAAGAAGGGTCTATGTGGTTTGTAAGGTATAACTTCTGTGCAGACAGAAAAACTATGCTGAGGTCAAAGAGCCTGCCATTGAGTTCCTGTCGGAAATAGTCCCTTTCCCCCTTACTATGGGAAACCATTTGCTTACTGAGCTACCACGGGCTACATATAGATATAACCTACATCTAGGTGATATCCATACATGGTCCTTGGTGGAGTGTCAGTCTCAGCAAAGACCACTGTGCCCAGATATATTTGGTCTTTGTGGAACTCCCATCCTTTCCACGTCATACTAACTCCCCCTTCTTTCATATGATTCCCTGCACTCTGCCGAAGGAAGAGTTATGAGTCTTAGTATCTCCTTTGATACACTGCTAGGTAGAATCTTTCAGAGGCCCTCTGTGGTAGGCTCCTGTCCTGTTACTTCTTTTCTCCTACGTCCAATGCACATTTCATTTGTCTTTCTAAGTGAGGATTGACATGGAAAAGGGCAGGGAGGAGATGAGGGAGGAAGGGAAGGATTGGGAAGGAATGAGAGAGCAGGATATAGCTGGGATACAGAGTTAATAAAATGTAACTAATAATAAAAAAAATAAAATTAAAAAAACTATTCTGAACAAGTAGATTCAGCTGCCTCCTGTGTTAGGTAAAAGCTGTGAGCTGCTTGGTTGACTCCTAATAACAACAAACCTCCTGAATGAGCTCTAGGTTGGTCAGTCACCTGACTGACAGCATCACAAAATTCTGTTTCAGGGGCAAATGGCCAGCACAGGTGACATCCTTAAATAAACTAGGAAGTACTTTCCCTATCATTATGACTTTGGGGTTCAATGTGTCAAAAACTGTCAGCAACCAAGGACACCCCTGGAAGGTCAATGCTAAGAGTGTGGATGAAGTCATAGTCAGGGTAAAGTGAAGGCTTCCTTAATGGGAAAATATAAGCACATACTGCCTTTGAGAAATATGGGGTTACACCATTCTGCAATAGTTACCGCAAACATTGCACCCACTCTCTTCCTTCTGCTGTGGTGTCTAGTATAGTTCCCTGCAGTACAAGGAAAAGAATGTAACATCACTTACATTCCTCAGCCAAATACTGGAAAATGACTTATATTTTCTTGCATATGCCCTGAGTACCGAAGAAAAGGACAAAAATTTGACATTTCTTTTTATACAGTCTCCAAAAAAGACTCAAGTATGAGCTTTTTTTTCCAGCTGTGTTATTTTGAAAGGAGGATATAAATATGTAGTTGTCTTTGTCTTATGGAACAAAACAACCAAAACCCAAAAGACAGCACTATTTTGCAGAAACTTTGCTCCAAGTGCCTACTACTCATTGAGAAAGTCAATAATTGCCTTACTTTCTCTTCCAGCATGAGTAGGATCCATAGAATTTTTACACCGATCAATACCTCCTGCCTTGAAGTAAATTGTCTCAGCTTTGCTATCACTTTTCTTTTCGTTTTTTTTTTTTTTGAAGCTCAATTTTATTTTCTATTAATGACAGTATAAGTGCCTGAGAACGGCAGGAAATTATTATCACACAGCTGAGATCATTATCTTTCACTCAGCAAAACAGACAGCAAAAAACTGATGTTTTTTACTGAAACGTAAATTAATATTTTTAGGTGAATTGTTACAGGAGTACAAAACTGGATCCTGTGTTCAGTTCCTTTATTTTTTGATGAGCGCGCATACATACACACACACACATTCTTATGCACAATTGAGTTTTCTATAGTTGAAATACATGCTGCTTTTCTTAACTTGCAACAAATTATTTAACCAGGGAAAACAGGTGCCCTCAGTATCCTATTCTCTCACCAAGTACATGAGTATTGGAATTTGTTAGGACAAAGTTTAGAATAAAATAGGAATCAGAGAAAATCTATTTCTTGAACAGCGTCCAAGAAACCCATTGTGAGGCTGTCTTTCAAGATTTCACTATGAACTCTTGTCTTATCCTGAGTCCTTATGATCAGCACAAGTTATGCAGATAAGCTATGCAACATGTAATATAGAAGACAGAGTTTATTGCATGTAAACCACAGCCAAAGGGATTATTGCAAAGGTGTACATTTTAATAAAGCTTTAAACTATTTCTAAAGCCACCAGAGAAAGCAGGTTTTCCTAAGGGACTTTTTCCCATCCAGGTGATTGACAGGTCTGTTTGCCTTGACTGCTACAGAGGCGGGCAGTGGTATGCCTTTGTTCTTTATCGTAAAGCCTCCTGCTAGACAGGAATCTTGTAAGGCTTAGGGCTCCTGGAATCAGGTTTAGATAGTTATCTATTAATGACCTTCTAGGCAGTTCAAGATGTCACGTTTCTCTTCACTCAGGGCCAAAGAGAGGAGTCAGGTCCCATTTCTTTGAACCCTCTGACCAATAATTGTAGTCCTTAGTTTTACAGAATATTTATTATGAAAGAAGAGTTTAGTTATAATGTGCCCCTTGTATGTCAATACCTACTAAACACCTATGCAAGTCTTATGTGCAAGTCTTTTTTTTTAATTTTATTTTTTTCTTATCAGTTACATTTTATTAACTCTGTATCCCAGCCGTGTCCCGATCCCTCATTCCCTCCCAGTCCCTCCCTCCCTCCCTCATCTCCACCGTGCCCCTTGCCAAGTCCACTAATAGGGGGGACCTCCTCTCCATTCATCTGATCCTGTTTTATCAGGTATCTTCAGGACTGGCTGCAAAGCTCTCCTCTGTGGTCTAACAGGACTGCTCCTCCCTTGGGGGGTGGGGTGGCCAAAGAGCCAGTCATTGAGTTCCTATTAGAAATAGTCCTTGTTCCCCTCACTATGGGAAACCAATTGGTTACTGAGCTACCACAGGCTACATCTGAGCAGAGGTTCTAGGTTACATTCATACATGGTCCTTGGTTGCATGTCAGTCTCAGAAAAGACCCTGTGCCCAGATATATTTGGTCCTTGTGGAGCTCCTATCCTTTCCTCATCAGACTAACTCCCCTTCTTTCTTATGATTCCCTGTACTCTGCCAAATGTTTGGTCATGAGTATGTGCAAGTCTTATATGCAAGTCTTATATACAAGTCTTTGTGAATAACAGCAATTGGTTATTTCTTTTATTTCAAGGCAATTTCAGTGGAAATCTATCTCTGTCTCTGTCTGTCTCTGTCTCTCTGTTTATCTGTCTCTGTCTCTCTTTTCTTTTTTTAATTATTGTTTATTACAATTTATTCAATTTGTATCCCAGCTGTGACCCCCTCCCTTGTCTCCTCCCAATCCTACCCTCCCTTTCTCTTCTCCCCCTATACCCCTCCCCTAGTCCACTGATAGGGGAGGACCTCCTCCCCTTCTATTTGACTCTAGCCTATCAGGTCACATCAAGACTGATTGCATTGTCTTCCTCTGTGACCTGGCAAGGCTTCACCCTCCAGGGGGAGGTGATCAGAGGGCCTGTCACTGAGTTCATGCCAGAGAAAGTCCCTGCTCTCCTTATTAGGAACCCACTTGGACACTGAGACTACAGGCTACATTTGAGCCTGGGTTTTAAGTCCTCTGCATGCATTGTCCTTGGTTTGGGTATCATTCTCTTCAGGCCCCCAAGGGCTCAGTTTTTATGGCACTGTTGGTCTCCTTTTGGAGCTCCGGCCCCCTCCAGATCTTCCAATCTCCTCCTTCTTTCATAAGAGTCCCTGCACTCTGCCCAAAGTTTGGCTATGAATCTCAGCTTCTGCTTTGATACCTCAATCTGTAGAGTCTATCAGAGGCCGTCTGTGGTAGACTCCTGTCCTGTTCCCTGTCTTCTACTTCTGATGTCTATCGTGTTTGTCTTTCTGAATGACGACTCTTTCTTTCTCTGTCTCTCTCATCCAGAACCCTGGGTGGGCAGCGTGAACTTCATTGCCTTTTGACTTGGCCTATGACTTTTTTTGGCTCATAAAATGGAGAAGTGATAGTGTGCCAGTCAGGAGCCCAGGCTTCAAGTTTTGTTCGGTTTCCCCTTGCCTTTCACTCTGCTATTGCCATGAGGAGTGCCTGTCTGTATTTGCTTGCTTGTAAGTATCTTGGAGAAAATGACTGGCATTTAGAGCAGAGGCCTCCAAAAGCCAAGCATGAATTAACTCTCAGTGGATTGATTGGCAGATTTGGGAGATGCAATAAATGATGGTTGTTTCTAAGTCACTGAAGTGGTGAGGTAGTTTGTTTTGTGGCCTGACCTAGCTGGTATGTCCTTAAATCACTATTACAAAGACTTGTTTGAAGCACTGATTTATAGCAGTCCATTTCTTGAGCTTACTTTTAAATTTGACACAACATCACATATTACATATTACACACATTACATATTGTGCAATGTAATTCCAAGGGAATTCTAATAGTAATAGAGGAAAAGTTTCCATCCCCAGAAAATTCTAATAGAAACGGAGGAAAAGGTCCCTTCATTTTTAGAGACTCTGCTTGCACCCGTGTAAAACAAAACTGAAAATAAATAGGGCTGGGGGATGGCTCAGCAGTTAAAGTGCTTGCTGCTGAGAGTAGCAAGTGTGAAGACCTGTATTTAGATCTCAAGAGCTTCTGTAAATAACAGTTGGGTGTGGCAGCTGCCTGTAATTACAGCTCTCTGCAAGTGGAGACAAAAGATTGGCAGAGTAAGCTGGCTAGATAGTCTAGGAGCATACCTCCACTGTCGCCTATGACCTTCCTCATATAAGTATTAGATGAAATTGAGAGGTTTTCCAATTTAATCCATGACTTTTTGTGTACAAAATAATGAAAACAAAAAAAAAATGTTTGCTATTTTTTTCTGTTGTCCTCGCATAAGTAATCATAGTTTGAAAAGGGTTGTCCAATCATGATTCCAGGAGTATGCAAACTGTTTTTGAAAAGTCACATATTGTACACATTTTCTGCTTTTTTGCTCACAAGGTCTCTGTTAAAAATTTGCAAATTTGTTATAGCAGTATGAAAATAGCAACAGGTAAAATTTATTTGTGTTCCAATAACCTTTTGCACACAAACACATGGGCTATAGCTTGCAGGTAGCTGATAAAAACCACAAGCTGTAAGGCAAGATTATGACAACATCAGGGTAAGTAACAACAGCCACATACACTATTTTTCACTAGCCTATTTTTAAACTACTGGAATTCTTTTTTTCTAGAGTTCTATGTAGTACACCATAAAGTTAGGTTTTAGTCATTTTAGCTATGCTCACAGCTGAAAGTTTCCCAGTATTTGCAAGACAGACCTCCTTAGCCCATGCATGTTCTGATTGGACGGATGGTTCAATTTAATTTCTAACTGATATGCTTAAGACATTCTTACTTAAACCTTATGTTATGTTCACCTGTGTCAACATAGGATCTATGAGGCATCAACGCAATAACAATCCCACCTGTTTACACACTACCTCACCTATTCTGATGGGGACCTTGTTATACAGTGTACATTTTTCTTTCCAAATCATGATCAACAGAAATAACAATCTAAATATTTTCTTAAGGTCTTCCACATGGAACTTCTTTTTGGGCTTCTGAAAGCTCCTCATGAAGGCATTGGATAACAGCGTTCTTATTTAGCCCTCATCAAGTTAGCAAGCTCTCACACATACTCAGTAATCACTGTGGTTTACTCGTCTGAGGCCTGGCTAACTAACACTTCCAGCCTATAAGAAATGTTAGGGAGAGGCACACACATTGTTTGAGTTTGCATTCCTCCAGCTGCCTGAACATGCTAAGGAAGTGTTCATATGCAAACTTAGATTGCTGTGCAGATGTTGGTGAATGGTTCATAAAGACCTCCATGATAGCACAGAGGCTACTGCAGAGTAAACTCGGTCTGGGTGATTTTTCCCCTAGTTTTCCACTGTTGGTTGAAAATGTTTCATTTACCAAATTGGGTTTCAGCAATCTCATAGTATTACATTGACTTTAACATGTAATTTAATCTGTCCTTAATTTCAAAGAGTGGTACTCTGAGATGCAATGAGACTTTCGAGTTGATTCTTCTTATAAGACAAGATGCAGGTCTTCCCTGCATTCTATCTAATAGCTAAAAGAAGAAATGATTTAAAAGTAGTACATGATTGATCAAGCCATACGATTTTCTTTTATTTCTACACCAGTCTATACTCCTATATTTAAGAATTTTCTTTTACTGGGAATTATAATTTAAGGTTTCAAACCACTATAGACAAAAGTGTTGCCAATTTGAGATTTTAAAAATTCTAAGGAGGTCCTCCCCTATCAGTGGACTTGGAAAGGGGCAGGAAGGAGACCAGGGAGGGAGTGTGGGGTTGGGGAGGGAATGAGGGAGCAGGATACAGCTGGGACACAGAGTTAACAAAATGTAACTAAAAAGAAAAATAAAATTAAAAAAAAAATTCTAAGCCATCACTCTTAGTGTAAAGATATAGAGGCAAGAAATTCATATAAAAGTGGAGGCCTGATTTGAACAAAAATATGATTTCTTACACTTTAATTACCTCACTTGGCAATAAATAGATGTTTTTAAAAGCAAAATTTATGGTCTGAAGAGATGGCTCATTAGGATAAGAATGCTTACTGTGAGCTTGTCCAGAGAGCTTGAGCAAGGGAGAGCTAGCCCTGCCTCTCCTCTGCCATGACATGGCCTGGGCCAGATGTGAGAGGATGATGCCTTCCTTGTCTCTCCTCTTTGCCACCAGCATCTGAGCTGGCCCTGCTCCTTACTGAGTGCAGTGCAGTAAGGCTTGCCCTGGTAGGTTCCCCTCCTCACCCCTTCCATTCCTCTGTAGTGAGGTGGTATGGGTTTGAGGTGGAACGGGTGCAGGGATGATGCCTTCCCCCTCCCCTCTCACCACCTGTGGTAGTCCAGAGAGTTAGCCACAAGGGATATGAAATCAGGAGAGCTAGCCCTGCTCCTTCACTCGCTGTAGCACTTGGGAGACAGGAACCTGCACCATGCCTGGGCAACAGAGTGGAACTGGCTCTGATAGCATAGGCACAGGTGAGCCAGCTTCAAGCGTGTGAGAGCAGGAGAACTGTCCCAGCTCCTTGCAGGCTGCAGCACTTGGGAGAGTGTGCCCCATGCCTTGGGCAACTGCATTCTTGTGTACAAACCAACACATACATACAGACATATATACATACAAACACACACATACATATATACACATATGTGAATAAAAATAAATTACATCCTAAAAGTTGGATTTATGTAATAATTTTTAATGAAAAAGCTAAAAGCTGACTCTAGGAAGTAGATTGTCTAATGTAATGAATTCCAAAAGACAAAGAATATAAAATCA
The DNA here is from genome assembly GCF_907164565.1 of Psammomys obesus. Taxonomy (NCBI): domain Eukaryota; kingdom Metazoa; phylum Chordata; class Mammalia; order Rodentia; family Muridae; genus Psammomys; species Psammomys obesus. The sequence continues at coordinate 4,054,205 of NW_026592481.1, read as the reverse complement.
AATAATATTCAATTCCTAGAAGCAGTGAATCTTGCCTTAGAGTCTGAGTGATGCATGCACCTTCCAATAGTCGAGGGGAGGCAGACAGAAGACAGGATGAGATATACGAAGAATAACTAACAATTATGCTATAGATGGCCCAAATTTTTGATACCAGTTCTAAGTATAGAATTGGTTTTAGATTTATGATTGTAAATGGAAAAGTATAAGAGGATTTGACTGGTTGGTAAATAATATTAAACTTACTTTCAATTCTCTAAATAACCTTCAGTATTTGGAATGTTTAAAATTTTAGTGGTGAAGTAAATATTTGAAAATCTTAATGGTAATAAGTTGAAATATTTAATTTTTAAGTAATAATGAGCTTAAATGCGCATTTATTAATTAAATAAATGTTTATTAGATTTATAGACTTCCAAAGTTTCTAAAGAAATTTTGTATTTTGAAATTGTATTTGCCTAATTCGATAGGTACTTGAGCAGCTGAACAAAAACTTAATGTAGTGTCCTTATCATTGTAGGCTAGAATGTATAAGAAATTTTAGCTAATTATGTTTATAAATGAGAATTGTTTGAATTCAAATGAACTCAAATTGAATCCTAATCCAAACACTCAGTGAAAGCATGTGTTCTTATTATATACTAAAAGCTAATAAAGTTATAATCAGAAAAAATAAGACTTATAGGTTGCGCCTAAAATTTCGAGGAATATTTTGATTTAATAATATCAGCATACTTATATCTATTTAAAACTTACATAAACACAAAGAACCCTTTGTACCAAAAAAATGAACAAACAGAAAACTATGCAATTTGTGATACTGAAAAATCATCATTAATACCAAACTTATTTTTCAGAAATCAAAAAAATCATGTTGTTGTTTTTTTTAACCGAACAAAAGGAATGTGTCATTTTAAAAACCCACTCTGTAGTATTATTGAGCGAGGACACAGAATCATATACCACTTGTTATCCTGTTTCACTAGCTCCAAAGCCACATGGTTTCTGCACTCCACTTTATATAAACAACTTACCTCTAGGAAACCACAAAGCATTTTTTAGCCCTACTAGATACTTAATGGTTCTATGGTCTCTTCATGGAATTCAGCCTCCATTACAGATATTATAGGAACACTAGTTCTGGAAGAATCTTTAGCAATAGTAAGATTCACTCTCCTCCTTTTTTAATTTTTTATTTTTCCAAACAAAAGGCCCTTTTCCTGGAGAGGAGGCATCACTGGGACTGATGTCTGGAAGGGAAGCCAAGTCTCCATCCAGAATAGCAAGTTAGAGGATGTTTCCAGCAGGGTTACTCACACATCCCTTCCCCACTGTTAATCCATTAGGGCTCATTTCACAATATTTACCAATTTTTTTATAGTGACAAACCTCAATGAAATCGTCTACTAGTAGATCAGAATAGTAACAGAGTACCATGAAGCAAAGTATAGAGAGGAGACATTTTTTTCAGGGAACCATAAGTGTATGAAATCTACTTTCCCCCATAGTTTTCTACTATTTTCAAATGAAACCAAATCTGTGCTATTTAGCATTATGGCCTGCAGATCTTTAAAGAGGTCTGTTATTTCCTTTTCTGCTGTGCCCATTTTCAAAATGTATCCACATGCCCCACGATGACACTTTACAACAGCTAGAATTGGTATTTTAGGCATCTTCTGTGATAGGATAGGAAAATTAAAGTAAGAGCTAAACCTTTTTTTAATCTTGCTGTGTGTCTGGGTGGGGGAAAGGAAATACAAGGCACTCCATTTAGCATGAAATCACATAGCGCCACCTATTGGCTATTTGCTTATAAGTAGTATACAATGACATTTGATACAGAGATAGGAGAGAAATAAGCTCTGTCTTTTGTGTCTGAGATTCTTTGTCCCTGCCCCTCCCTGCCACATGCCTGCCTTCTAAAATTCCGAGGTGACAAGGCTTTCTTCAACAATAAAGCTCTCTCATTTCTAGTAGGACTTGATCCCCCCCCCTTTTTTTTTTTCTCAAAGAAGCACATATGAACCAAAGATGCTTTGTATTTGGCTTGGCTTTCAAGAAATGGCATTTATAAACAAAGATCAAGCTCAAATCCTTCATTTTCTTTTCCTACTCTTGCTCTTTCCAATAAAGAGATTAATTACAAGCTGGCCAATGAATCAAGGCAAGTGCACAGAGACTTCGCCTCTTTCCGTGGAGCTCCATAAGCAGTAGACAGAAGGAAGAAGAAAATAATTGAGCATAAAGCATGCCATTCTTTTCTACTCACTGGCTTCATGTTACAATTTGTTATGGCATTAGGGCAAACTGATTTTTGTAAACTCAGCTGAGATGATAAAGCTGAGATTTTACCTATTCTTTTGTTTCTATTGATGATCAAGTATGAAATATATTTATATTTTAATGTAATATAAACACACATGGAACAGTCACTTTTAGGGATTTCTTTTCTTGTCTAATGAAGTGAAATAATGAAAAATGCTGAACTGCCTAATCAAATTCACTACTCCAAAGAAGCTCAAAGGTCATCGCTATGGCAACGTGTCAGCCCAGGTCTGCCCTCTTCTTTTCCCTCATACTTGTCATTGCTAATGAATTAATGTGGCAAACATAAGAAAAACAGCTACCTTAAGGCTGTAAGGAAGGGTCTCAAGACTGAAGCCATTCATGTATCCCCTATACTAGCTTTTCATTTTCTTTTCCAAATCTAATTAGCTTCTGATTCCCTGCTTTATACAATGGGTTTCACTCACTGGCTCCTTCCCTGTCAGAGGACAGCATGTTGTAGAGCCCTTTGTTCTGGGAGATGACAAAGATCATTTGCACTTGAAATCCCAGAACTAGGAAAACTTCAAAGGAGATATAAAACAGAGGTTAGTTTAGTGCCTACACCAGGGGACTAATTTTCAACCATACTTTAAAAAGGTGTAGAGAAGATTCTCTAGTCATTGGGAAATCACACATGGTTAACTATGATATAGCTCTTTGATGGAACGTTTCAATGCTAGTGTTTATGCAGACATCCAATTAATTTGAAATCCCAGAAGAAATATCCCCTTATCAATTATATGTCTAATATTCACTTTCCTTGTGTGAAAGAAATTAAATTGCAAAGCTAGTTTATACCTTTTACTTTATCCTAATTAACGATTTCTTTTTATCTATTCTTAAAATTGTTCAAAATGGTTCTGAACTTTTAAAAAGATTCTTTTCTACACTTCATAAGATTACATTTGAGTCTCTGCTTAGCTTCAGGAAAAGAGGCCAATTGAACAGGAACTAATTAAAAAAGAAAAAACAAAACAAACCCAAAACAGTTAAGTATATGAATTTACTTCTTGTGCATTTAATCACTTTAATGGTTTTGTTTTTGTCTCATTTTGTAGCCCAGGTTTGTCTTGAACATTTGGCAATCCTGTCTCAGCTTTCCAAATGCTGGGATTATAGGCATGCTATACTATGTATGGTTTCTATAGTCATCTTTTTAATAGGGAGGAGAAGGAGCGATTATTCAGTGGTTAAGAGAACTGGCTGCTCTTCCAGAGGACCCAGGTACAATTCCCCCATGGCTGTTAACAACCATCTGTAACTCCAGTTCAAGGCAATCTGATGTCTTTATCTAGCACTTTTTTACACTGCACATAGACATTAATGTGACAAAACACCCTATACATAAAAGAATGAAATAAATAAATAGGGATATTTATATTCTCTTCAATGAATTGGCAGAGCTACTGCATATGTGCGTGTGCATATACATGTGCATGTGTATATTTTAAATCTTATTTCTCGTCATTGTGTTCTAACCAATGCAGATTGCAGCAGCTTTGATGACTACCTCTGCATATGCTGTGATTCTATTAACTAAGCATCTGAATGCATCCCTTAGTCTCTTCCTCAGCTTAGGGTTTTCAGTGAAGTGGTGCTTCCAACCCAAGACCATTCACTAGAGATGAAGTGACTCGTGTCTACCTAATTTTGCAGCTATGTAGTTAAACTTTTTGTTTCCTAGCCATATTTTGTCTTGCTTTAAACACTGGACTTCATTGTTTGTGGGTATTAGTTAACTGGTATTCTGCCTTATTAGAAACTTTCATATGAAATCAAAGATGTGGCTATTCCATCCACCATGTGCTCATCCATTCAAGTTGCCCTATGCCCAGAGAGAATAAGTCTAGTAGAATCTCCTGATTCTAGTTATTGAACCCTTTTAAATTAGTATTTTCATCTTCTTTATCTTTATGTATTTAAAATTAAGTTATTGAAATGGAAGAACAATATACTTACAAACAACATCTTGCAGAAAACTTAATCCACAAATCATACCACATTAATTAAAAACAAAGATGAAAACAATCTGATAAAAGTCATTCCTCTTAGTGGAAGCAGATAATTATATACAAAATATATCTTCATTAACATAAATTTAATAAGTATCTTAGTCATACTAACAGCATAATCAAATACCTAAGATTTAGATAAAGTAGCCAATAGTTAAATTATAGTTTATTGGAATTGTAGATATATTTCAGTTTGTTTATACTTGGTGTACTGATGACTCACTATAATTGAAGAGATAATAATAGTTGGATGATAAAGAGGAAAAAGCTGCAGATGTTGAAGAGACAAAGTGTTAAATTCCTATTTTAAGCTCAGAAATCTAATAATTACCCAGAAATCAATGTTTTACTGGTGAGATTTTCCACAGCCACTGGAGTAGTCTCCATGTTAGCAAAACCATGGTAGGAGACAACTATGGTCTTTATTTTAAAAAATTAATAATTTTTTTATTAGTTACACTTTATTCACTTTGTATTCCCCCATAAGCCCCTCCCTCCTCCTCTCCTAATCCCACCTTCCCTTCCCCTTCTTCACACATACCCCCCCCAAGTCCACTGATAGGGGAAGTCCTCCTCTCTTTCCTTCTGATCTTAGTCTATCAGATTTCATCAGGAATGGCTGCATTGTCATCTTCTGTGGCCTAGTAAGGCTGCTCTCACCTCAGGGGGAGGTGATCAAAGAGCAGGCCAATCAGTTCATGTCAGAGGCAGTCCCTCTTCCCATTACTATGGAACCCGCTTGGACACTGAACTGCCATGGGCTACATCTGTGCAGGGGTTCTAGGTTATCTCCATTCATGGTACTTGGTTGGAGTATGAGTCTCTGGAAAGACCACTCTGTTCAAATTTTCTGGTTCTGTTGCTCTCCTTGTGGAGTTCCTGTCCTCTACAGATCTTACTATTTCCCACTTCTTTCATAAGATTCCATGCACTCTGCCCAACAGAGACTTGGCCATAAGTCTCAGCATCTGCTTTGATAGTCTGCAGGGCAGAGCCTTTCAGAGGCCTTCTGTGGCAGGTTCCTAACTTGTTTCCTGTTTTCTTCTTCTTCTGATGTCCATCCTCTTTGCCTTTCGGTATGGGGATTGAGCATTTTAGTCAGAGTCCTCCCTCTTGATTAGTTTCTTTAAATGTACAGATTTTAGTAGGTTTATCTTATATTATATGTCTATATGAGTGAGTATTTACCGTGTGTGTCTTTCTGTTTCTGGGACAGCTCACTCAGGATGATCCTTTCCAGATCCCACCATTTACCTGCAAATTTCATGATTTCCTTGTTTTTCATTGCTGAGTAATATTCCATTGTGTAGATGTACCACAATTTCTGTATCCATTCTTCAGTTGAGGGGCATCTGGGTTGTTTCCAGCTTCTGGCTATTACAAATAAAGCTGCTACAAACATGGTTGAGCAAATGTCCTTATTGTGTACTTGAGCCTCTTTTGGATATATGCCTAGGAGTGGTATGGCTGGATCTTGAGGAAGAAAAATTAAGGTTCAATGAGTGAAAGCTAAATAATCAAATAGAGTAATATATGGAATCTAGTAAGTCTTTGGAAAGAATGAAACACAAACCTAATGTTTTATTTCAGAAATATATGAATGGCTCAATAACAAGGTAGCCAAATAATATAATATTGCACATCCTACTCAGGAAACCTCGCAGACATTTTAATAGAAAATTGCTAATTGATAGTAATAAATAAGAAACTTCTTTATGTCCTAGACAGAGACCCTTACAGAAAGTCACAATTAGTCAAAGCATAGAGAACAGTTGAGTGCGGAGTACCCATCTTCAATTGATGCAACTATACTTTATTCTCTCCACTTAAGGCTCAGGGTATGTCACTGAAGAAAGAGGAGGTGGAAATATTGTAAGCACGAGGAGAAGAAGACATCTGCTGTTAGACAGTGTCATCTAGATGGGACAAGGTGGCCACTACACTCATGAAATCTCAAAAATGTGACAGCCTAGACAAAACATGCATGATGACAACAGTACTCCAAATGCCAACAAGGATGGTAAAAATCTCACAGGGCCCCACCCTTAGATGAAGAGTTGTAAGCAACCCATGGCTGTTGAGAGATGGAGAATCAGTTTTCTCCATGAAGGAGCCCCCTGAGAGCCCAAGTGGTCAGCATTAAACACATACACTTATAAGCAGTGCTAAACAGATTCAGTAGGCTATATTTGTAACTTTGTGTGTATGTATAACAATAAGGAATAATAAGCTACTAAACTGAGAAGGAGTAGGGGGTGCATAGTAGAGTTGGAGAGTGTAAATGCTTGTACTACAGTGTTCATATACCAAGTTCTCAAAAATAGAAGCTTTTTAAAAGTATGTGATGATGGTAATGATAATGTTGCTTATGATGTTGATGATGATAAACAGATATAGTACCCACTATGTCTCATCACATGAGCACTTATCTAGGACTGAAAGCCTACAGGGATTCTCTAGAACAAGGCTGCCTAGTACAACTTTCCATGATGAGGAAAATGGTCTTCATCAGTGTTGTTTCACATAGCAGATACTGACCACATAAAGCAAGAGATCATTTGACATGTAGCTGGTGTATCTGTACAAGTGGATTTTAAATTTTATTCATCTAGAATTAAGAAGTCACTTACGGTGCTGGGGAGTTGGACAGCAGTTAAATGTATTCATTGCTCTTGCACTGTGTCCAGGTTCAGTTACTAGCACTCAAGTGGTGGCAGAAAGCCATTCTTAACTCCAGTTCCAGGCAATCTAACACCCTCTTCCGATGTTTATGGGCACCAAACACATGTGGTGCACACACATCCATGCAGTTAGAACACCCATGCACATAAAATTAAAAAAATACATAATATAAAATAAGCTTACTGAAAAAAGCCGCTGATAACTAGTAGCGCCTTTATAGTACAGTCCAACCCCTATGTATTTTCTCCAAATTCAAGATGGTCATTTAAAACATTATTATTTGTGGAAGGGACATGGGAGGAGAAGAGGGGAGGAGGGCGGTATTCAGGCTAGAGCTGGGATACAAAGTGAATAACTTATATTAAATAAAAAAATAAAAAATCATAAATAAAAACATTATTATTAATGGCTTAGTACTTATTGAGAATCAATTTCTAAGAAATGAACAAACATTCATGTAAAACTTTTATGATTTCTTTTTTGAAAATTTTGATTAACATATATTGTACAGATCACTGGAGTTGAGTGCAACATTTCAATGTATACATACAACATGCACTGATCTTCCTACCATCAACCACTAGTGATTATCATTCTATAGCCTTTTTATTTTAGTTTCTAATTTCCACTTCTGGGTATATGCCCAAAGAAATGGGATCAGTATGCCAGACAGATTGCTGCACTATGTTTCCCATAGTGCTATTCACAACAGCTGAGATGTGGAATCAATCTGGGTTCCCAAGCCTGGATGAATGAATAAAAGCAATATGATACAGATGTGAAAGAAATATTTTTAAGAAGACTCAAAGGGTGTCATTTGGAAGAACAGTCTTAGAGTTGTGTAAAGGGGAGATAAATAAATCAATAATATCAGTGTACAATAGTAATATTGAAAGTATGAAAATAGAAAGAAGTACTGGTATTTCAAATAACAACTAGAGAAATTAAACACTGTTTTTAGATATCAGAAAGAAATGATATATTATAGATTATCCAGGAAATGACAGCATAAAGCTATTGGAGAGTATCATACAGATCTCTTGGAAGGCTCTTTTCCTACAACTTCTCAGGCTAACATTAACCATTACCTCCATAGAGGAAACCAAACATTACATTAGATAATTTATCTCAGTTAATTTTAACAGGATCACTGTGCTATGTTAATTACTTATTTTCAACTTCATTTTTTTAGGGCAAGAAAACTAAGGTATGGGGAGATTAAATAAATTGTCTTCAATGTAATGTTATAATAAATGGGGCTCTAGGGTGAATGCTTTCTCACAAAGCCAGTTCCCATAACATTAAAACATGCCTGTCTGTGTTTATTCCCCTCCTCAACTTTCTTTTCTACACCTACTTTGCAGTATTTCCTGTGTCTCTATGTCTGATTTAATATACCTCCTTTGGCATCAAAGAGGGTATGGAGGTACAAACACTTGGTAACTGTTGTAAGAATAAGCCAGTCTGCAGTTGATGTGGACAGGGCAAAGAGCAGAAGCTGACACTGATCACCTAGAACAGGAAGCATGTGTCACATTAAGCATAAATTATAATAAACACACAGAACTCCTAGATGGATTATTTTTTTAATTTATTTTTCTGTTTATTACAGTTTATTCACATTGTATACCAGTTGTAGCCTCCTTTATCCCTCCCAATCTTGCCTTCACTTCCCCTTCTCCTCCCATGCCCCTCCCCTAGTCCACTGATAGAGTAAGTCTTCCTCCCCTTTCATCTGAGCCTAGTCTATGAGGTCTCATTGGAACTGGCTGCATTGTCCTCCTCACTAGAACTGGCTGCATTGGCCTGGTAAGGCTGATCCACTCCCTCAGGGGGACATGATCAAAGATTCAGCCACTGAGTTCATGTCAGAGATAGTCCCTCTTCCCCTTACTAGGACACCCTTTTGGAGACTGAGTTGCCACAGGCTACATCTTTTCAGGGGTTTTAGGTTATCTCCACGAATGGTCCTTGGTTGAAGAATCAGTCTCAGTACAGACCTCTGGGCCCAGAATTTTGGTTCTGTTGCTCTCCTTGTGGAGCTCCTGTTCCCTCCAGGTCTTTTTATCTCCCCCTTCTTTCAAAAGATTCCCTGCACTCTGCTCAAAGTTTGGCTATGAGTCTTTAATACCATGCTGGGTAGAGTCTTTCAGAGGCCCTCTGTGGTAGGCTCCTATCCTGCTCCCTGTTTTCTCCATCTTCTGAGGTCCATCCCTTTTGCCTTTCTGAATGAGGATTGAGCATCTTACCCAGGGTCCTCCTTCTTGCTAAGCTTCTTTAGGTGTACAGATTTTAGTGTGATTATCCCATATTATATGTCTAATATCCACTTATAAGTGAGTATATACCATGTGTGTCTTTCTGCTTCTGGGATACCTCACTCAGCATGATCTTTTCTAGTTCCTACCATTTGCCTGCAAATTTCATGATTTCCTTCTTTTTAATTGCTGAGTAGTATTTCACTGTGTAAATGTACCACAATTTCTGTATCCATTATTCAATTGAGGGATATATGGGTTATTTACAAATACCGGCTATTATGAATAAAACTCTTATGAACATGGTTGAGCAAATGTCCTTGTTGTATACTTGAGCGTATTTTGGATATATGCCTAGGAGTGGTAGAACTAGACTTGAGGTAGCACTGTTCTTAATTATCTGAGAGAGGGCCAGATTGATTTCCAAAGTGGTTGTACAAGTTTACACTCTGACCAGCAAGAGAGGTTTCTCCAAAACCTCTCCAGTATGTGTTATCACTTGAGTTTTAGATCTTAGCCATTCTGATGGGTGTAAGGTGAAATCGCAGGGTTGTTTGGATTTGCATTTCCCTGATGACTAAGAATGTTGAGCATTTCTTTAAGTGTTTCTCTGCCATTCAATATCCCTGTATTGAGAATTCTCTGTTTTGCTCTGTACCCCAAATTGGAAAGGAAGAAGTCAAAGTATCACTATTTGTAGATGACATCATAGTATACATGAGTGACCCCAAAGATTCTACTTGGGAACTCATACAGCTAATAAACACCTTCAGTAAAGTGGCTGGATACAAAATTAACTCAAAAAATCAGTAGCCTTCCTGTATAGAAAAGACAAATGGGTTGAAAAAGAAATTAGGGAAACTACACCCTTCACAAGAGCCACAAAGGACAAAAAGTACCTTGGTTAACTCCAACTAAGCAAGTCAAAAACATATACGAAAAAAACTTCAAGTCTCTGAGAAAAGAAATAGAAGAAGATATCAGAAGATGGATAGATCTCCCATGCTCATGGTTTGGCAGAATTAACATAGTAAAAATGACCATCTTACCAAAAGCAATCTACAGATTCAATGCAATTCCCATCAAATTACTAACACAATTCTTTACAGATCTTGAAAGAAAAATTCTCAACTTCATATGGAAAACCAAAAAACAAAAACAAAACAAAACAAAACAAAACAAAAAAACAAAACAAAACAAAACAAAAAAAACCCAGAATTGCCAAAATTATCGTGTACAACAACCGATCTACTGGAGGTATCTACATCCCTGATGTCAAACTGTACTGTAAAGCAACAATAATAAAAACTACATGGTACTGGCATAGAAACAGATTGGTGGATCGATGGAATTGAATAGAAGACCCAGAAATAAACTCACACACCTACAGACACATGCTTTTTGACAAAGATGTCAAAACCATAAAATGGAAAAAAAGATAGCATCTTCAATAAATGGTACTGGTCTACCTGGATGTCTACACCTAGAAAAATGCAAAGAGATTCATACATGTCAAGCTGCACAAAATTAAAGTCCAAGTGTATCAAAGACCTCAGTATAAAAGCAAACACACTAAACCTGTTAGAAGAAAAAGTGGGGAAGAGCCTTGAACTCCTTAGCACAGGAAACAACTTCCTGAACAGAAAACCAATAGGACAGGTACTAAGAACAACAATCAATAAATGGGACCTCATGAAACTGAAAAGCTTCTGTAAAGCAAGGGACACTGTTGTCAGAACAAAATGCCAGGCTACAGACTGGGAAAGGATCTTCAACAATCCTATCTGACAGAGGACTAATATCCACAATATATAAAGAACTCAACGACTGGATCCTTTACACCCCCGCCTCCCCACCAAGGGAAGAACAGTCTTGCTAGGCTGCTAGAGAAGAACCTGGCAGCCAGTCCTGAAGATACCTGATAAGGTAGGGTCAGATGGAAAGGGAGGAGGACCTCCCCTAGCAGGGGACTTGGAAAGGAGCAGGGAGGAGATGAAGGAGGGAGGGTGGGATTGGGAAGAATGAGGGAGGGGGCTATGGCTGGGATACAAAGTAAATAACCTGTGATTAATATAAAAAAATAAAATTTAATAAAAAACTAAAGAAGTTAAAAAGCAACAGACCAAGTAATCCAATTGAAAAATGGGGTACAGAGCTAAACAAAGAATTCTCTGTAGAGTAATATAGAATGGCAGAGAAACACTTAAAGAAATGCTCAACGTCCATAGCCATCAGGGAGAAATCAAAACGACCCTGAGATTTCACCTTATACCCATCAGAATGTCTAATATCAAAAACTCAAGTGACAACACATGCTGGAGAGGTTGTGGAGAAAGGGGAACCCTCCTCCCCTTCATTCCTGGTGGGAATGCAAACTTGTACAACCACTTTAGAAACAAATTTGGCACTTTCTCAGACAATTAGGAATACTGCTTCCTCGAGATCCAAATATACCACTCCTAGACGTCTATCCAAAATACGTTCAAGTACAGAACAAGGACATTTGTTCAACCATGTTTGTAGCAGCTTTATTTGTAATAGCCAGAACCTGTAAACAACCCAGATGTCCCTCAAAGGAGAAATGGGTACAGAAACTGTGGTACATTTACACAATGGTATACTACTCAGTAATTAAAAACAAGGAAATCATGAAATTTGCAGGAAAATGGATCTTGAAAAGATCATCCTGAGTGAGGTTTCTCAGAAACGGAAAGACATAGATGGTATATACTCACTTATAAGTGTATACTAGACATATAATATAGGATAAACCAACAAAATCTGTACACCTAAAGAAGCCAGAAGGAGCAATCCTCACTCAGGAAGGCAAACAGACATTGGGAGGAGAAAACAGGAAACAGGACAGGAGCTTACCAGAGAGGGCCTCTGAAACACTCTTCCCAGAAGTGTATCTAAGCAGATGCTGAAACTCATAAACATACCCTGGGCAGAGTGTAGGGAATCTTAGGAAACAAGGCAGAGATAGTAAGACCTGGAGAGGACAGGATCTCCACGAGGAGAGCAACCAAACCAAAATATCTGGGCACAGGGGTCTTTTTTGAGACTGATACTCCAAACAAGGGCCATTCATGGATAAAACCTAGAACCCCTGCTCAGTTGTAACCTATGGCAGCTTAGTATATAAGGTCCCTAGTAAGGGGAACAGGGACTCTCTCTGACAGGAACTCAATGGCTAGCCTTTTGACTGCCTCCCCCTGATGGGGGAGCAGCCTTTCCAGGCCACAGAGGAGGACAATGCAGCTAGTTCTGATCAGACTTTATAAGCTAGTGTCAGGCGGAAGGGAAAGAAGACCTCCCCTATCCGTGGACTTGGAGAGCGGCATAGGAGGAGATGAGGGATGGAGGGTGGGATTGGGAAGAGAAGAGGGAGGGGCCTACATCTGGGATACAAAGTGAATAAACTGTAATTAATATAAGAAAATAAAAATTTAATAAAATGAAAAAGTTAAACGGCAACAACCAAGAGGGATTATTAATGCACATCCTGAACCCAAAGCTCTAAATGACTTCTGGTCCTTGAGAAGAGTTATCTTGGAAATCTAAATGTAAATTCTAATTAAAATGGACTTGTTCAAGAATTTGAGACTTATTTTTCAAAGTTCCCTCAGAGCAACTTTATGAAATGCACTCTTAGTCACTATCAGTGAGAAAATAATACAAAACAGAGAAATTCAGTTCATCAGAAATTGTTTGTAAAGTTAATTTACCATTGATACTCTGGAAGAGCAGCTATAATTTGAACAGAATGTTGATAAAAGGCTTTTGTAAAATACTGAAGAGGGTTTCTAAGCACTTTCAAGGGTTTTACAGATGAGTATCCTTGGCTCTTTATTATTGTTCAATCTATTTTAAATTTCAATAACATTTGTTTTCTTTGTTCCTCTTTGTTTGCTGGGGTGAGGGACTTTTTCTCTTGCTCTGAAACACTTTCTTTATTTTGTACTAATAAGCAAATAACACGAAGGGGGACAATCTGGATGGCATTGGTGGTGGGGAAGGAGAATATGATAGTTAAGGATAAACAAATTCAGAAAGACTGAGAGAAGGATAAAGGTTTGACTAAAGTCACTAGGCTTTAGAGAAGATAGAGAATGAGGACTACAGAGGACACATATTAGAAGTAACTGTGTATAATTAATTAAGATATATGAACGTCTCACTAGGAATCTAGGGATGTATCTCAGTCAGTGCAGTGCTTTCTTAACATACAATGCCCTGCTGGTTAATATCTGTAATAGTAACACTTAGGAAGTAGAGGAGAAAGATTAGCAATTTGAGGACATCCTCAGCTCTATTTGCAGGTCAGTCCAAAAGAGTCCTTATAATAAAAAAGAATGATAAGGAAAGGTAGGTGGAAATTGGATGGGGAAGAGTAAGGGAAACTGGAAAAGAAAAGTTGAAAAATCTAGATTAAGAAATTTCCCTTTAGAAAATTTTCCACACTGAACACAAAAAAACATATAGTCCGAATTGGTTTGGTCTCTTTAAAGTATTGGAGAGAAGAGGGAAAGAAGGCAAGGTGACAGTTGGTATCAATGTATTTTTATATTCTCATCAAGTGTAATGTTCATTAATTGGTATGGCTGAATTATTTCCATATGTCACATTTAGAATCTTCATGATGGAAGCATAGCATTAAACATCAGAGAATTATGCAGGCTTTTGAAAGCCCCTGTGTCTGGGAGAGATGTTACACATTTATTTCCACCTGTCAAATAATTGTAACATGTACAGCTCTACAACTATCTCTGCCTTATTGAAGACTGGCAAACCCATGAGTTTTGTGTTCTAAAAATTAAGACCAGGAGGGAGTCTAAGATGGTGGTGACAGGACCTGAAACTCTGAATTTGGGGAGTGGACAGGCAGCTGAAGCCAGAACATCCGCATTGAGGCTTTCAGGGCTAGAGGGGCAACCTGTGAGCTGGGATAGTTTGGGTCCAGGTCACCGCCACCATGGACACTCCAAGGACTGAAAGTGGTGAATATTCGACCCCCCCCCCCACACACTTCCCATTGCCCCAAGCATTGGCCTCCCTACTTGGCAGAAGCTGCAGTGGTTGCCCCAAACAGGAGCTTACTTGCTCGGTGACTGAGAAAGCAGAGGCAGCTGCCCCAAGTATGAGACTCCCTTCCTGGCAGCCAAACAGTGGACACCACTGAGCTGACTGATCTTCTACAATTTCAATTATCCCTTCAGCCCCTAATCGGAGAGTAAAGAACAGGGGTAACCCCTGTGCTTTCCAATTAGGCATGCAAGCCACTGGGTGTGCCTTTAAGTGAGTGCATGCAGAGACCCAGTTCCAGGGTCCCTCTACTCTAGCAGCCAGACAACAGATCCCTCCCACCCACAGTCTCACTGTGGACAACATAGGTATCCTTGGGACAGCATTCTCAACATTGAAGCCCCTAATCTGTGGGTCTACCAGTGGAGTCCAGGCAAATAATTCTTGGAGCCCACACAGATCTGAAAACCAGGAGGACAGTACAACAGGCCTATAGGCCACTGAGGCATTCAGGGCACCTGAGCATGCACATGGCACTCAGCTACAACGTCATCACACCATCCTGTGCTTGTGCTCCAACCTTCCAGGCATCTATATGCTCTAGCACCTTGTCCTTCAAGGCACACTTTCACACTTGTGTGCATGCGCCTGCAACCTAACTCCCTTACCTACAGCTGAAACACCAACATCCACTCCCAAACCTGTGGACCGCTCTCATCTTCTGAAGAATACTCCAGACACCAGAGACAGACGGACCCTGTCTGAAGTACAGACTCCAGGAACAAACTTCCAATGTTATAGATATACAGATGACTACACTTTGCTTTAAGAACATATCTAACAAAAATGAGGACATCATGGTTTCACCAGCAACCACCAAAAATCAAAGGATATTTAAATTCATTGGAAACACAGGAAAATGTCCTCAAATCTATGCTTATTCAGTTATTAGAGGCACATATGAGGAAACATACAAAGCTATCAAAGAAATACAGCCAAATACAGCAAAACAAAAGAGGAACATGCAGAGGCACAACTAGTGGCACACAGAGAAGAAACGACCAAAAAAGAGGCCATCATGGAAAGACAGGAATCCATATTCAAACCAATGAAAGAAATGGTGCAAGACATGAAAACAGAATTAGAATCAATAAAGAAAACACAAATAGAGAAAACCTTGGACCTGGAGAACTTGGAGAAAATATGAGGAATCACAAAGATAAGCATCACCAACAGAATACAAGAGATGGAAGAGAGAATCTCAGGTGCTGAAGATATACTTGCAGAAATTGATACATCTCTCAAAGAAAAAGTAAAATCGGAAAAGTCCCCCCCCCAAAAAAAAAAAAAAACATCCAAGAAATCAAGGACGCCATGAAAAGACTAAATCTAAGAATAATAGGAATAGATGAAAAAGAAGATTCTAGGCTCCAATGTCCAGAAAATATTTTTAAGAAAACCTTAGAAGAAAAATTTCCCAACCTAAAGAGAATTCCATAAATATACAAGAGGCCTACAGAACTAGACCAGAAAAGAAACTCCTCACATCACATAATACTCAAAACACTAAATCTACAAAACAAAGAAAAAATATTAAAAGCAGCAAGGGAAAATGGCCAAGTAACTTGTAAAGGTAGATCTGTCAGAATCACACCAGACTTCTCAGCAGAAACTGTGAAAGCAAGAAGGGCCTAGGCAGATGTCATACAGACTCTAAGAAACCTTAGATGCCAACCCAGACTACTATAGCCTGCAAAGCTTTCAATCAACATAGATGGAGAAAACAAAATATTCCATGACAAAACTAAACTTAAAAAATATCTACACAGCAACCCATCTGTACAGGAGAAACACCAACAACTCCACAATAAAAGGAACTAACGTTCATTGATCACTATTATCTAACACTATCAATGGACTCAATTATTGAATAAAAAGACAAAGGCTAATGGAATGGTTGCAGAAACAGGATGCAACATTCTGCTGCATCCAAGAAACACACCGCTGCAACAAAAATAAACACTACCTTAGAGTAAAGACCTTAAAAAGGTTTTTCAAGCAAACTGACCCAGAAAACGATCTGGGGGAGCTATCCTAATTGCTAATAAAATATATATTTAAACCAAAACCAAAATTAATCAAAAAAGATAAGGAAGGCCACTTCATTCTCATCAAAGAAAAAAATCCATGAGGAGGACATCACAATCCTGAACATCTATTCTCCAAATACAAGAACACCTGCATTTGTAAATGAAATATTATTAAAGCTTAAATCACATATTGATCTCAATGTGTTAATAGTGGGAGACTTCAACACTTCACTCTCACCAAGGGACATATCATCTAGACAGAACCTGAATAGGGAAATAAAGACAGTAGCAGAGGTCCTAAATCAAATGGATCTAATAGATATTTACAGAACTTCTCACCCAAAATCAAAGGAGTATACCTTCCTTTCAGCACCTCACGGTAAATCTCAAAAATTGATCATATAGTCAGGCACAAAGAATGCTTCAACATATACAAGATCGAAATAATCCCTTGTATCCTATCAGACAACCATGGCAAAAAACAAAACAAAACAAAACAAAAAACTAGACCTCAATGACAACAGAAATAACAAAAAGCCAACATACACATGGAAACTAAACAATTATCTACTCAATGACAGCTTGGTCAGGGAAGAAATGAAAAAAACAAATTAGAGACTTCTCAAAATTCAATGAAAATTAAAGCACAACTTACCCAAACTTATGGGACACAATGAAAGCAATGCAAAGAAGAAAGTTCATAGAATAAGTACCTCCAGAAAGAAGTTTGAGACATCTCATACAAGCAACTTAATGGCATACCTAAAAGCCCTAGAAAAAAAAGGAGCAGACACACCCAAGAGGAGTAGAAGATTGGAAACAATAAAATTCACAGCTGAAATCAATGAATTAGAAACAAAGAAAACAACTCAAAAAAAAAAAAAATCAATGAGAACAAGAGCTGGTTCTTTGAAAAAAATCAACAAAAGACAAAACATTAGCCAAACCAGCTAAAAGGCAGAGAGAAACTACCCAAATCAGCAAAAACAGAAATGGAAAGGGGGACATAATGAGAGACACTGAGGAAATCCAAAGAATCACTAGGTCTTACTTCAAAAGCTTATATGCCACAAAATTTGAAAATATAAATGAAATAGAAAATTTTCTTGATAGATTCCATTTACCAAAATCAAGATCAGGTAAATAGATTAAAATAGTCCTACATCCCCCAAGGAAATAGAAGTAGTAATCAAAAGTCTCCCTTCCAGAAAAAGCTGAGGTCCAGATGGTTTCAGTGCAGAATTCTACCAGACCTTCAAAGAAGAGCTAACTCAAATTCTCTTCAAACTATTCCACAAAACAGAAGGAACATTACCAAACTCATTCTATCAGGGAACAGTCATCCTTATACCTAAACCACAGAAAGACCCAATAAAAAATAGAATGTCAGACCTATCTCTCTTATGAACTTTGATGCAAAAATACTCAATAAAATACTCACAAACCAAATCCAAGAACACATAACCATGACCAGGTTGGCTTCAGCCCAGGCATGCAGAGGTGGTTTAGCATATGGAAATCCATCCCTGTAATCCACCATATAAACAAAATGAAGAAGAAAAACCACTTGATCATCTCTTTAGTTGCCGAAAAACCATTTGTCATAATCCAACACCAATTCATGCCTCAGGTCTTGGAGAGATCAGGGTTACAAGACACATACCTAAACATAGTAAAGACAACAGCAAGCCTATAGCCAACACCAAACTAAACAGAAAGAAAGTTAAATCAATCTCACTGAAATCAGGGACAAAGCAAGGCTCCCCACTCTCTCCATATCTCTTCAACATACTACTTGAAGTCTTAGCTAGAGCAATAAGACAACTAAAGGAAATCAAGGGGATATAAAAGGAAGAACTCAAATATCACTATTTGAAGATGATATGATAGTATACATGAATACCCCCAAAATTCAACCAGAGAACTCCTTCAGCCAATAAACATCTTCAGCATAGTGGCTGGATACAAAATTAACTAAAAAAAAAAATCAGTAGCCTTCCTGTATACTAAAGACAAAAGGGTTGAGAAAAAAATTAAAGAAACTAGACCTTTCACAATAGCCACAAATAACATAAAGTACCTTGGTGTGCCTCTAACCAAAACAGTGAAAAACCTGTTTGAAAAAACAAAACAAAACAAAACAAAAAACTTCAAGTCTCTGAGGAAAGAAATAGAAGAAGATAACAGAAGATGGAAAGATCTCCCATGCTCATGGATCAGTATGATTAACATTGTGAAAATGGCCATCCTGCCAAAAGCAATCTACAGATTTAATGCAATTCCCATCAAAATTCCAACACAATTCTTTACAGAACTTGAAAGAAAAAATCTTAAGTTCATATGGAAAAATAAAAAATGCAGAATTGCTAAAACAATCTTATATAACAACAGATCATCTGGAGGTATATCCATCCCTGATATCAAGCTGTACTACAGAGCAATATTAATGAAAACTACATGGGGCTGGCATAGAAACAAACTGGTGGATCAATGGAATCAAATAGAAGACCCAGAAATAAACCCACACACCTACATATACTTAATTTTTGGCAAAGATGCTAACACCAAACAATGGAAAAAAGATAGCAACTTCCACAAATGGTGCTTGTCTACCTGTATGTCTAAATAAACAATGCAAATAGATCCATATTTATCACCCTGCACAAAACAAAAGTCCAAGTGGATCAAAGGCCTCAACATAAAACCAAACACACTAAATCTGTTAGGAAAAAAAGAGTGCTGAAGAGCCTTGAACTCATTGGCACAGGAGACAATTTCTTGAATAGAACACCAACAGCACAAGGTCTAAGAACAACAATCAATAAATGGAACCTCATAAAAGTGAAAAGCTTCTGTAAAACAAAGGACATTGTCATCAGAAACAAGTGACAGGCTACAGACTGGGAAAGGATTTTCACCAACCCTATATCTGACACAGGGCTAATATCCAGAATATATAAAGAACTAAAGAAATCAAAAACACTAAATCAAGTAATTCAATTACAAAATGGGGTACAGAGCTAAACAGAAATTTTTCAATAGATGAATATCTAATGGCAGAGAAACACTTAAAGAAATGTAAAACGTCCTTAGTAATTAGAGAAATGCAAATCACTATGTCTCTGTGATTTCACCTTATACTCATCAGAATGTCTAAGATCAAAAACTCAAGTGACAACACGCGCTGGAGAGGATGTGGAGAAAGGAGAACCCTCTTCCATTGCTGGTGGGAATGTTAACTTGTACAACCACTTTGGAAATCAATCTGGCACTTATTCAGAAAATTAGGAATAGTGCTACCTCAAGATCCAGCTATACCACCCCTAGGCATATATCCAAAATATGCTCAAGTATACAACAAGGACATTTGCTCAATCATGGTTGTAGCAGCTTTATTTGTAATAGCCAGAACCTGGAAACAACCCTGAAGTCCCTCCGTTGAGGAATGAATAGAGAAATTGTCATACATTTACACAATGGAATACTACTCAGCAATTAAAAAGAAGGCAATCATGAAATTTGCAGGCAAATGGTGGGAACTAGAAAAGATTATCCTGATTGAGGTATCACAGAAGCAGAAAGACACACATGGTATATACTCACTTATAAGTGGAGATCAGATATATAATATAGGCTAAATATACCAGAATCTGTATACCTAAAGAAGCTAAACAAGAAAAAGGACCCTAGGTAAGATGTTCAATCCTCATTCAGAAAGGCAAAAGGGATAGACCCTAGAAGAGGGAGAAAACAGGGAACAGGACAGGAGCCTACCACAGAGGGCCTCTGAAAGACTCTACCCAGCAGGGTATCGAAGCAGATGTTAAGACTCATGGCGAAACTTTGGGCAGAGTGTAGGAAACATTATGAAAGAGGGGACAGGAGCTCCACAAGAAGAACAAAAGAACCAAGAATTCTGGGAACAGGGGTGTTTTCTGAGACTGATACTCCAAACAAAGACCATGCATGGAGATAACCCCTGCACAGATGTAGCCCATGGCTGCTCCATGTCCAAGTGGGTTTCCTAGTAATGCTAACAGGGGCTGTCTCATACTGTACTCAGTGGCTGGCTATTTGATCACCTCCCCCTGAGGGGTAACAGCTTTACCAGGGCACAGAGGAAAGCAATGCAGCCAGTCCTGATGAGACCTGATAGGCTAGGGTCAGAGGTAAGAGGATGAGGGCCTCCCCTATCCGTGGACTGGAGGAGGACCATAGGAGAAGAGGAAGGAGTGAGAGTGGGCTTGGGAGGGGTCTACAGCTGGGATACAAAGGGAGTAAAGTATAATTAATAAAAATAAATTAGTAATAATAGTAATAAAAGAAATAACACAAAAAGATATCAATAAGTACTAAGGTTCATTGAAATCCAGCTGGTTTCAAGAAGAGCGAGAGTTCTTTTATTCTTTTAATCAGGGACAGTTTCAATGATTCTCAAATCTCAAGTCTCTAAAAAAAAAAAAACAACTTATGTCAGGTAATAATTAAGAAAGCCTGATCTGCTTTGAATCTTGATTGTGCAGTAGGAGAGCTGGTGGGAGAGAAGAGGTAGCTTCCTGTACTAATTGTCCAACTTATTAAAAGGCATGAAGGCCTGCTTTCATTCCATCTTCATCAGAAGGAAGAAGACATTTTTTTTAAGTTTTAATCCACAAAACCTAACAAAATGTCATTTTGTACAATGCTTACTCAGAGTAACAAATCACATTTGCAGAATTCTTTGTGCACTTCTTCATGCATGTCTGTTGTTCTACATGATCTTGGTCATATTATGAGGCAGGATAAGTGATTTCAAAAATGAAATCAGAGAAGTTCTTAATGGTGAATTGATTAGCCTCACGGCATGTAATCAAGTTAGTTACAGAATTCAGACAGAGCTTAGAAGTTCTATTGTCTATTCTAGTAGACATGATGTCAGAATACTCAATTCCAGAATTTGCATCAGAATTTTTTCTTTTCTTGTTCTTTGAACTAAATTATTGCAACAGTGACCAAAACAAACAAACAAACAAACAAAAAAACCCCACCCAACTCAACTACACACAACTATTACACACTTCTTGTGCTCTATATTCTATTCTGATGGTGAGGTACAGTGACTGGGAAATAAGAAAATAAACAGGTGGAGAATGTGACAACTACTCTTTATTTCGAGTTATTTATATCATGTAGTGATACTATTTCTAGGGCAATTGGACAAATAAATGTGCATAAATGTAGCAATGGGGTCACACTGAGAGAGAAGAGAGGCATATCTTTTAGTGGCATGATAGGAATAGTTCAAGGAAAGGCGTAGTGTTCAAGGAAAGGCATAGTGCTCAAGGAAAGGCATATCTTTTAGTGGCACCATAGGAGTAGTTCAAGGAAAGGAGTAGTGCTCAAGGAAAGGCGTAGTGCTGAGAATTGATGTAGGAGAAGTAGGATTCTGAAGACCACCAGGGAAGGTGTCAGCTAGAGAAAGGAGAAAGACTTTCCTGGCAGACAGGGGCATATAAGCAAAGCATGAGCATGATGGAACAGTGGGATTGTGAAACAGGAAGGCATAGCGTTTGGAAACACAATCAGAAATATACCAACTAGGTGACTGGGAGGAAAGGCAGGAAGGCAAATTGAAATGGTATTTTAGGGTGATGGGAAGAGTCAGGGTAAAACAAAACAAAACAAAACAGAAACAGAGGGTCCAAATCAAGGCCATGAGAATGAAGGTATAGGGATTCTAACATGATGGAAAGGAATGAAGGTAAAGAGAGTACAATTTGATGAAAAGTTTACAACACAGAAGCTATGGGACCTTGAAAGCATTCTTTGTAAAAAAGGAGAGAAAGGGAGACCTGGAAGATAGAAGCTTCCAATTTTATTGGTTAGCTGGCTGGATGATGAAGCAATGTTGAGGTAAGAGGTACAGGGAGAAATTGTTTGGGGCATAGTAGTCAGAATAATGATCCTCACTGATGTCAACGTTTTTATGTTTTTTGTTTGTTTGGTTTGTCAGTTGGTTTTTTGAGAAGGAGTTTCTCTATGTGTAGCCCTGGCTTTCCTGGAATCACTCTGTAGAACAAGTTGGCCTTGAACTCACAAAGATCAGCCTGCCTCTGCCTTCTGTGTGCTGGGATTAAAGACATGTGCCATCACCACCCATCTTTTTGTTTTTTTGTGTTTTTTTTGTTTGTTTGTTTGTTTGTTTGTTTTTTTCCTAAGACAGGGGCTTAGCAGCTCTGGCTGGGATTAAAAGTATGCAACACTATGCCTGGCATGATGACCATGTTCTAATATCTGGAACTTGTGACTGTATTATTTTAGGAGACCAGAATATGCCACCTCAAAACATGACTTATGAGACCAAATGTCCCCTTTGTGTAAAGATCACGTTAAGATGAGAAGCATCTGAAATAGGGAAAGCTTTGAAAAGAAGGTAAGTTACCATTTTTGTAGGAAAAAAATCTTTTGTTTTTCAGGGGAAATTACTACTTGTAAGAATGACTCTTTTCCTATCAGGGAAAGAACAATTGTTAATTTATAAGGAAGATTTATTAATGGAGAAGTCACCAATAATTACAAAATCTCTCCCTGCCCTTTCATCCCTCCCAAGCCTCCCATATGCCCTGCCCTGTTCTTCAAATTCATGGCCTTTTTTTTTTTCTTTCTGGTACTAGATGTGTTGTCTCCCACTCTCAGCATTCTTTAGTTGCCTATTGTTCTCCGGGTAAGGTCAAGGCCTTGCAGGCTTTTCCTGTCCACTTTGGCATGTCTATTAGTATTGTCTTTGTTCAGCTCAGATTTGGGCAGTCATGTTGGTGAAACTTTATGGGTGGAATATCAGCTCCCTGAAACCCCACACACATATTAGTTATATAAATTTTGGGGAATATAAGAATTAATTTATTTATTTGCAAATTCCACTCAATGATCTGAGATTATTTCCCATAAACTCTCTAGACTACCATGTGACACGGATTTCTTCATGTTACTGAAGTTCTCCAATGTTTTGCAGTGTCTGTCAAATTTAAAGTCAATCTCACCAGGTGTTTTTGAAGATTTTAAATAGTTCCCATGTAATGACTTTCAATACTAAAGTGCATACATAAATGAGGATAGTAATCTCTGAGGTCGCTAATGTTATGAAACATAATACATATGAGTAAGTTTTGTAAGGATGATCAGTTGTTCTTGTAGATGTAATTTTGTATATATAAAACAAATATACATTTCCCAAACACCAAGTGATTAAGTTGCTTCACAAAGCACTCAAAGTGTTCAAGAAGTCTGGATTACTCCTATATTTGCAATTACTAAAGTGCCTTTCTTAGCACTTGGTTTGGTAGCATATTACTTATAATATGATTGGTAGAATATTGTCTGTTCCATTTTGAATGCCCCTTTCACACACAAATAATCTGTGCATGAGTCACTCATTCAAAAGGATGTCTTTCTGATATGTATAATTGTATACAGCTCTCAAACAAGGATCCATTAAGAGCCCAAAGAAAAACCACACAGGTGAGTAGAATGTATATCTGATATTTAGGAACTCAAAGGATTTGCATGTGTGCTTCACTGTAAAGTAATTTAGGTGCTTGTGTATTTCCTATTTAGGTGACGCCCATTGTCACCCTTCCAATTGCTTAGGACTGAAACTTTACATCATCATTAAAACTCTCTTTTCCACATCCAATTAGCTGCTCAATTCTGTTGTTTCTATGATCTCAGTGTACTTGGCACCTGACCTTTCCTGTCTGCCACAGTTACTTCTTTCTGCCTGGATTTGTCATGGCCTTGGAATTGATTTCCCTAGTTGGAAAGCATCTTCATTGCCACTTCATTTCTCTTTTTACAGTCTGGACTTTTTCATTGCTTTTTAATTTTTTAAACATAACTCAATAGCCACGAGAAACTGCTATTATAAACAGCTTGAAGTGCAGGATTATCAAATTGACATTCAAACTACAACAGTGTGGTCTATAGGACCAAGACTGCCTATGAGACAGAGAATGAAAGAAATAAAAGATAAAAGAAAGAAATAAAAAAGAGATAAAGGATGATGCTTGGATAGAGTTCAGTGGGTAAAGTACCTCCCACACAAATATTAAAGATCTGAGTTTGAATCCCTAGAACCCATAGAAAGTTGCATTCCAAAGAGATGAGAGATGTTGACAGCAAAGTCCCTGAAAGCTCAAAGGCCATCTTGCCTGGTATTCACAGAAGATAACAGGAGAGACTGCCTTAAATGAGGTGGAACCCGGGACCAACACCCAGAGTTTGCTATCTGACTAACATGAACTCACTATAACAAGTGGGGACCTCCTACTCACATGTACATTCTCTTTCACAGACAAAACACCCACACAGACATTAAATATGCACACATAGAGAGTGAACATTTAGAAACCTCCCTAAACATTCTTTTCTCTTTTTTTAACTTAAACTTTTTCTGATTGTAGTTATTGAAATCTAAGTATTTACTAGCTTTTAATTTTGTAATGTTTAAATAATTTTTGGACACATTTTGTCCTAATTCATTTTTCCTGATGGAATGTATGTAGATTTGGTTTATACTAAAATTGAAATTTTAGAGTAGTAATCACCACTGAAGCTACTCACAGTGAGGTCCCTGGCCTGACACTATAGGCATCACTTGCAAGATTTCTGGAAAAGCAGAACTTCAAATCCCATCCCAGACCTACTGATGAAAATTTTTTAGTGGTGTGGCTTAGCAACTGGCATTTTAACACACCTCCAGGTAGGGACAAAAATGTGAAATGCAATAATCAGCAATCTTTCTACCATCCCGTCCACCACAGTATCTTCTCCTGGTGCCTAGAGATGCTTAATATGTACTTAGTCTAGCTGAAGGATTGAGTATTTAGTTTTGTGTTCTTTAATATAAATCTAATCATTTATATATTGCTAGTGGTTGCCATATTGGAAAGCATAGGTCTGGTCTCAGTACTAAGTCCTTAAATGACAGCCACAGTGTCATATTTGTTATGTATTTCAACCTTTTCTGTTCCTCTACACATGTTTTCCAGCCCCCAGAATTCTCATAGGAATATATCAAATGTTTGCCCATATTTT
This sequence comes from Psammomys obesus, assembly GCF_907164565.1. NCBI lineage: Eukaryota > Metazoa > Chordata > Mammalia > Rodentia > Muridae > Psammomys > Psammomys obesus. Next base: position 4,028,738 of record NW_026592481.1, on the reverse strand, counting down.
AATGTAAGTCTCTGTTTTCCGAGACTTCTAGGATCTTCCTTATTTAAGTTTATTTCCCTCTTTAGTTTCCTTTAAAGCATTTTCTAGTTTGTTTGCTTTTTATAGAAGGTATTGCCCTCTTCTTTGCACCTAAATTACTTGGGGGTAGTTTCACTATCTCCCTGATAGAGAACTACTGGTATAACCATATGAGTAGACATTACATTAGCTGGTATTTTGCAAATGGGAAACACTCAACAACCATGTAATTGAATTAAACTTACAGGAAACCAGAGAGAAAAGTCCTCAACACCAACAATACATCTTAGTATTCTCAGAAGTTGAGACATATCAGAATGTTAACATACACAATTTAGTTTAGAATAGGAAAAATGTTAAGGCTCTGGTGAAACATTTGTCACAGGATCAAAACACATTGTTATAAAAATAAACCCACTGCCTGCCTCATCATTTCTTCAGCAGCAGGAAAGCATTTTCCTTTGGCAATTCTCTACCTCCATCAGAACTGTTCCTTAACTAAATGTGAGATTAAAAACAGACTTGGAACTTTGTTTTTTTTTTTTTTGGATGGCACGCCTGCTGGCAGAAGCATATTTTTGCTTTGTGTAAAAGAGCTTACCATTAATTTCATGCAAGATTTTAGACTTCTGAATGAATCGATACTTGATTTTTACAGAAAAGGTGAGAAGAAAATGTAACTTACTCTGCTTTATTTCAGAGTTGTATATTTGATCCTGTTTCTACATAGCTATAAAATTAAAATGCATGAAATTAACCACACCAAACCAAACACTAAGGTGGTTAATAAGTATATTCTACCATCAGTGTAGCAAATCTCATTAGATTTTTATAGGGATTACATACCCACACTGACTCACGAATACAGCTCCTCAAACTCATACTGTACAATGCTGCCACACAAAAGTGAATGGGAAATGCGTTACTTTTCAACAATGGGTAACTGCAGCATTCACGTTAGATTTGAAAAACTGAATAGTAAACCCCATTGACAATTTGTTGTGTGCCTTTCATTATGAGAGTTCAGCAACCATCACCATGTAAACTCCTCTGAGGAGCTGCCTTTTCAAAAGTATTTGGTTCACTGACAGTGCCATGATAAAAGAGGATCATGATTCTAGAAGTCCCAAAATACACATATGACACATTCGATGTTTATCTTAATCTGTTCTAAAACAGTTGGAAAAAGTTAAGAGTAAATAACAATTAATATGCTGCTATGTCTAAGAAAAAAAACTATCTTAATAACCTATCATTTATTAGAACAAAATGATAAAAATAAAATATTAAGATAGACAAAACAAATCCATAATACAAACTATATGATCATAGTTGGCAACAGGAGTATGAGTTGGCTGGTAACATTGCATCTACAGTTAAGAAGAGAGAGATGAATGTTGGTGCTCAACTCACTTTCTCTTTTTGATTCGTCTAACACCACAGCCTTGGGAAAAGTCCTAACCATATTCAGGGTGTGGCCTCCACCTCAATTAACTAAGCCTAGGAAACTGCTCACAGGTATTCCCAGAGGCTTGTTTCCTTGGTGACAGTCAACATTTATCATCACAGTATGATAGTAATATTTTTGCAGTCTGAGAAGTCCCAAATAATTTTCCTCAACACTCTTTCTAGTGCTTTCTTTGTTGAATAGAGGAAATATTAGAAAAAGAAAAAGACTTAAACCTCCTCAAATCTCAATCACATCTTCACATTTTATCACATTTAAGGTCTATTCATTGTTCATTCACTTGCTCCATATAAATGTATCCATTTATTATCATACTGTTTATTGTGTATGTAGAACATGGGGTCAAAGAGAGTGATGGATCATTCCTGGATTCAGAAGCTTAAAACTACTAGAGACATAGTTTTAGTACTATGTCACATGCGAATACTATGTGATAGAAAGCAGAGCAATGCTATATGCACTTAGCTGCTGCAGTTCTGAACTGATGATGTGCAGCAACACTCTAGTGCCCTTTCAGTTGCAATTTGTCTCAGTTTCATTTCTGTTACTGTGATAAACTCCCTTGACCAAAAGAAACATTAGAAAGTAAGGGTTTATTTTAACTTATAGTTTCAGGTTACAACCCACCATTTCAAAAATGTCACAAATGCCAGAGCTTGAGCCAGCTAGTCACAGCACAGCTGTCAAGGGAAGAGAGCAACAAATACACCCAATGTGCCTGCTTGTTTGCTACTTAGACTTTTTTCTACTCTTATACTAATTGGTACCTCCCACAGTGGGCTAGGTCTTCCTATATAAATTAAAAATCAAGATAATCATCCACAGACTTGCCCACAGGTTAACCTGATAGAGCCTCAGTTGCAATTCTCATCCCAGGTGGTTCTAGGTTGTGGAAAGTTGACAATTAAAAAATAAATATCACAACATAACTTGCAGGGAGGATGCTACTGTATTCAAGAGCTAGAAGCCTGGGGTAATACTAAATTTAATATAATGGGGAAGACACAGTATAGAAATCTCAGGAGCAAAACTCCAATAGTTCCCAGGTTGAGATATACTTTGCTAAGGTATTTAATGTCTTTCAGCTTTGAAAGATGTTTATGCCAGTTAAGCTAAAGGAGTTTACAGTTTCATGATGCTTAAAAAATCCAAAATGTTAAATAGACTACATGTAAATAAAGGCTCTAATTCTATTTTGTATCTATCTGTGAAATTAAGAAAAGATATAACTTTCCTAAAAATAGGTTAACACTACATAATTAGCCAAAGTGGAAGAGTATCTTTTATAGTGAAATATCTGCCTGTTATTTTACCCCATGCTTGACTGCATTCTTATTTCCTCTCCCAGACTGCTGCAGTCCTCAATGAGACTGTGTCATTCTTTTTAATGGACAGTCATAGCACTAGGATTAACATTACAACACACACAAGAAACTCAAGACCTGAACCCTGCCTCCTTCACCCCAACCTGATTCCTTCTTTAGCTTCTTTGCTATTCCTGTACTGGCTGGTTTTGTGTGTCAACTTGAAACAAGCTAGAATCATCAGAGAGGAAGGAGCCTAGTTGAGAAAATGCCTCAATAAGATCCAGCTGTACAACATTTTCTTAATTAGTAATCAGTGGGAGAGGGCTCAGCCCATGGTGGTGGTGTCATTCCAGAGCTGGTGGTCCTGGATTCTATAAGAAAGCAGGTGCACAAACAATGAGGACCAAGCCAGTAAGCAGTACCCCTCCATGCCCTCTACATCAGCTCCTGCATCCAGGTTCCTGTTCTGTTTGAGTTCCTGTCCTGACTTCCTCTGATGATCAACAACAACATAGAGTGTAAGGGAAATAAACCCTTTCTTTCCCAACTTGCTTTTTGGTCATGGTGTTTCATTGCAACAATAGAAATGCTAGGATAGTTCCCTATGATAATTTTCCTAGCCCAAATAATTTAGATGGTTTGTTTCCTTCAGCTGGAAAACTTTCTGGTTTTCTTTACCTCTGAACCTTTATGGGTCATCATAGTACTTCCAATAGTACACCCAGGAAAAGGATGACCCTTACTTCCCACTTCTTTGCATGATCTGCTTCCATTACCCATTGTCTAGCCCTATATCTTGCTCTGTGCCCCTGAACCCTATGCATCTTTGTGTGTGACTCTATCCTCTTGCCAGGCTCTGTGTTGGGTTTGGCCACTGGGAAGTCTCGGAGAAAGTTGCAAGGTTTTTAGGTACTTTCCACTTGGGAGCCATTCTGGGTACAATCTCTTTCCTCTCATATCAGAACACCAGTTTTCACTAAGCCTCAGTGTCACATTCTGTCCCCTTTCCCCACCATACAAGCAAAGCAGCATATTTCCTGTGTTCCCTTAATTCTTCCCCCATCTCTAGAAACAGCTTTTTTATCAGCACATTTTAGTTTTCACCATATGAAATGAATTTTGTTTCTAGTAGCATTCCAACATTCAAACTCTTTAGTCAACATCATTTGCCCTTCAAATTATTTCCTTTACAACACTCAATCATTTTTCCTTGAATTCTTATCATGTTTAATAAATGTATGTATGAATATTTATTTTTTGATGCTTTAACACTTGCCACTTGACCCAAAACTATCTTATATTTTCCATAGGGCCCACAGTTGATTTGCCAATGACAATTGAATTCATGTATTAAAAGGTAGGAAAAAAAAGGTAGAAAATAGTCACCGTTGCAAAAACAAACAAACAAACAACCCCACAAAGTATTTCATGCAATAAGTCATCATTAAAAAAAAAAACAAGATACTAACCAGGTATAGTGGTGTGCACCTGGAGTCCCAGCACTCTGGGGGCTGAGGTAGGGATATAAAAAGTTTGAGGCCAGACTGGGCTACATATTGAGTTCCACCTCAACCTGGAAATCATTGAAATACTCAGCATTAAAAACAAACAAACAAAACAAGACAAAAAGATGCTAATGTGATGAATTTATGGATTAAAATTGCAGCACACATGAAGGAGAATGCTTGAAGGTTTAAAACATATGTGAATGATTCAACTGACCTTTGTTCAGTACCTCATTTCTACTACACTCTTTATGAAGCAGTGAAAAAAAGCGTTGTTTTCACTTAAAGGCTCATAGACTAGTGGGGAAGATAGAAGCATAAAGAGCACGGGGCACAAGAGAAATATGAGCCATGAGTACAACCGGGTCAAAAAGACAAGTGTTATTAAGGGATGAGCTTTATAAGGAACACATTTGGAAGTAAGATTATATTTCAATTTTGTTCAGAAAACAAGATGGTATAACCATAAAGTCTTTGTTGTTTCCCCCCATTAACTCTTCAATTCAAGTATGAAAGGAAGAAAGCAACATGTAAGTCAAATAGGTTGCTTTGAGGTAATTCCTCAGGCCAGATAAAAGGGTACAGTTGATATTGGCAGGTGAAGAAGCAAGGACATGGAAATTGCCTGGCTTTTATTACAAAACAGATCATAACAGTAGATCAAGTGGACAGTTTCCAAAGCTTTTAGCTGGAGTTCCTGGGAACATAAAAATTCCTGAGTTCAAGAATAAGTAACATACCCACTGTCAAGTTTGATATGCTTTTGTGCAGCCCTGTGTGGTAAGTATGAGTATATATGGTTGTAACTTGACATTTATAATCCACAAGGTAGCAGTTACATTCACCAACAGCCCTGAAATATTAAGAAATAACCTAACATCACTTTTCATTAAAATAATATTTTACCCTCATATAAAGGAAAATATTACTTCCACAAATATTTCTATCATTTTCATGGTTTTGTGAATGAGTTGCTCCAACCCAGAAAAGTCACAATAAGCCACAAACTATTCTGATTAAAAACAAATAAACTCTGAGATCCTGTCCTCACTCAGACATTAGACCAGGGGTCAATAAACTTTTGGTACATATAAGGCCAGATAATTAACAACTTAGATTTTTGTGAACTATGTGATTTCCCTTGCCACAACTCAACAAATTATGGTAAGTGAAAACAGCCACATACGATATGTAAATTAATGGGTGTAGCCAGGATCCAATAAAAATTTGATTACTAAAGTAAGCTTCAAGCCAAATTTGACCTATGGGCTGTATTTTTCCAGGTTTGTTGCAAACTGTAGAGAAGGAATGGGGGAAATAGACTAAGAAGGAGAAAGACATCTTCCTACTTCTAATTGGTAGTAAAAACAGAAAAAATATGGTAGCACCATAATAATACCAAAAAAGAGAATATTGTGTTTATGATACATTCTAACGTAAGAACTTATACATCAACAAACTACAGCCAAAACTCATATTATCCATTTTTTTTTCTTATGGTTATGCTAGGTTTTTTTTTTTTACATATTATCATATTATTATTTTTGATTAAGAAAATTTTCTCATGTTGTTTCCTACTCACTATAATTACTGTTCAAAAATCTCCATTTTGGTAAAAATATATAGATATAGATCTCAGTAACAGGAGGTTAATTATAGCAAGGATGAGCCTTGAAAACATTAGGCCTAGTGAAGGAAGCAGGGCAGGAAATGACAAAAAGTTTATGATTCCATTGATAGGAAGAGTTCAGAAGAAGCCAATTCAGAGAGACAGGAAGCAAATTAGTGGTTGTCACAGGCTGTGCAGAAGGGGGAAGTGGGTAGGAACTGCAAATGGATAAAGCATTTCACTTTTGAGGGATGAAAATGTTTGCATTAGGCATTAGTGATGGCTGCAGCACTCTTGTCTCCTCCCTCCATTTCTCTTCCTCTCTCATTATTTTTATTAGCTTGTAAAGAGTGCAGAACTCTTTCATCATTTTAAAAACTGTTGAAATGCAAATGTTCAGTTGGGTGCCATCTTTCTGGTAGGTAATTGGAAGCAAAATAAAGCAATAAAACGGAAATGAGGAGGACCTAAAAAGATGTCAAAATTGAAAAATAGAGGAAAAATATTGCAGTCTCTGGGGTGGTTCGCGGTTATTCAGCTCAAGCACAAAGAGCTCCCAATTACCTCTTGAAAGCAACTGGATATGATTAACACACACTGAATAATTGTACAAATTTTAAAAAGGAGATAAATAAAAAATAAATACAAAGGAAATCCCTTTGCCTTCCCATATCATGTGTTATTTGATCTGTTTATGAGTTAATGGTACATATTCCTTGGACTGAGACCGTTTCATACATTGTCAGTCAAAGAAAATTCTGCAAAAACATGCTTTATAAAGCCCATTTGACAGATGAACAAACTGACTGGCAAAGGCTTTATTCTTTTCTCCTTCCTGATTTAATAGATTGCCTGCTGGAGTTTAATTCAGTAAGAGAACACTGGAAGCCTGGGCCTCATTCTTTGGACATTGCTCAGTTGTTTGATCGTCCCTGAAAGGAGGTTGTATACAGGCAGCCCTGCATACAAGTTCACAATGTCACCATGTGGGTTTCCCAACTACTCTCTCCCTCCTTCCTCTACAAACCACAACTGTCAGAAGGATCTATTTCAAACTCAGATCATCAGCCCACACACCTCCCCTGTTTTAAAGTCCAAGCTTCAAATCCTAGTTTAGAAGGGCTTGGTTGCCTTGGTTCTGCTCCCTATCACATCAGCCACATCCTGCCCTTGGCCTTCCTGCCCTAACCCATGGGCCTGCCTACCCACCCAGCCCTGGAGGCTTATCCCAATTGATGCCTCTGCCTGGAATGCCCTGAGCAGGAAAAGATTGTCATTCTCATAACCTCCTACAGACACTGTCTTTGTCTACTGTTCTAAACTAGCCACAAATCACTCTATTTTTATACTTTGTAAAGCTTTAGCATGTGACATTTCTGTCTTCATCCCTCCTCTCTCCATGCTTTCATTTTCTTTCTTTTTTTTTTCCTCCTTACCCTTTGCCTCATCCTTCATAGCCTCCCTCCTTTTTCCTCATTCCCTCCCTGCTCCAGTCTCTCCTTTCTCTTCTTTTCTTTCTCATTTCCCTCACTCCTTGGCCCCTTTTCCTCTCTCTCCCTGCCTGCTTCTTTTTCTTGCATAGAATACAAGCTCTACAAGAACATGAACTCAGTGTTGTTTACCTGCCTCTGGCCCATTTTAGGCACTCAAATATTTGTTGAAAGAATTAATGAATGCCAATGAAACTTGGCAAGGGTTCTGTGTTTTGCTAAATGATTAAAGCTCTAAATCCCACAGCACATAGTTTTGGCTCTGCAGAGAAGTAACCCATAAATAGGACTAATGACCACAAACTTCAGAAAGCCCTAACCAGCAGTGACCATTTACAACTGTTCCCACCCAGAGACAAGTTTAAGCCTGAAGTGAGTTTTTATTACCTCCTCATAAGCTCCTGAACCATGTGCTTTACAGGGCAAGTGCTAATGCACTCATAATTATATTGGTGTGAACACATTGTCATAGAAATGTAGCAAACATAGGCACAGGCATTTAAGAGAAAGCAGCTGCTCCCAACCCAAGAGCAACTGAAACATAGAAACAATGAAAGCACACAGCTAAGGAACTTGAACTGAGTGACTGAACTGACACACCCTATAAGTCACAGATTAGAAGATGACAGTTTGTCCCAGCACCTCAGAGCAACCAACTTGCGGCCCAGAGAGAGCTGTGCATTTGGTCAAATCTATAATTAAGACATACACATCACCCTCCCCCAATCATAACACCCATTCTTGTTTAATTAACCCTGGCACTGAAAAGAGATAAGTTTGGTCTGTGGGTAATTTCCTTTCTTTTTCCTTTGGAAGCAGATCAAGAAACAAGAAGAGACATGACTTCATTATATATTCAGCATTTACCTGGTTTTCCCCTCCTTTTTAATCTTTGAAATAACAATTGCTCCATTAAGACACTCAAAGGTGAAAAATGTCAAACCCTTGACATTTTCTCAAGTCACACTCATGCTGTGCCAATGAAAACACACCCTTCTCCTCATCACCACAGCATGAGTACTTTCTCTAACCTCAGCCACGATTCTAGGTCTCAGTTTTTAAGCCTCAGAATGATTAACAATTTGAATCAACTAACTCTTTATTATGAACTCGTTATTATTTATTATGGTAGGATGCTTAGCACCATCTTTGGTGTCTATTTATGAGATTCCAACAGTACTCAAAGGCTAAACAACCAACAATGTTTCCAGGCATTGCCAAATGACCATCATAAGGCAAAACCACCCTAAGTTGGAATCACTATTTAAGACACTGTAGTATCAAAGCTAATGTGTTGAATATGAGGTGTAGTTTATTGCTGCTCATTATTGTCCTCAAACCCTATGAGGATAGATTTGCTCTTATGTAGGAAGATTCCTTGAAATTCAGTACAATTTGATTCACTTGTTAAATATGCCAAGGATACATTCTTTATTAAAAAAAAAAAAAAACACAACAGCTTTTATAACCAATCTCTTCTGAGCTTGAACGTTTTCTGGAATGGGTAGAACTAGTTTAAAACTAGTTTCGAATCAGACATTTGAATATCATAATATTTGTTTGAAGAATTCTTTGGGGGAAAGAAAGTGGAGAGCTGGTTTTAGTTTGAAACCAATGAAAAACACAAGTCATTTGTCTCTGTCTTGCTAAAACAACCGACCTTAATGACAATGTACTTAGAGCCAGACTAGAAAGAGCAGAACTGGCCTTAGTATTAGCCCTATGAGAGCTTACAACTCTACAAAGTCCATTAATCAACAAGCAATATATAAAGCCAACCTAAAGACTTCATTCCCTTGCCTTGGTTACAATCCAAGAGCAAATCCTCCAAGTCTAAATCTCACTACCCATAAAATGTCTTATCTACTTCAGGAAAGGCCATCAACAAAAACGAAACAAGGCTAAACATTTGTTCACCATGAGGCACTAGGTGGGAAGAAAGCATGAACAAGAACTCTACCATAAATATTCCTTGGCCATTTCTTGTAAAGGTGACATGGATTTTGAAAAAGCTTTTATTCGGGGGTTTAATAAACTCTAATATTTACCCAGGAATAATTTATTCTAATTGAAAAAGTACATTTTAAAAGCTGACTGTAATAATATAGGCTATTTGACAACATATAGGAAGTTGGCCAGTGTAACATACTTCTATGATAGAGTCACAGTTTCATAGTATCATTTGATTTTTATTTTCTTTCATCATTTTCTTTTCTGTTTCTCTGTCTCTTTCTCTCTTTCTGAGACAGACAGACAGACAGCGAGTAGTGTATATAGGGAGATTGATTGAACTCAGAACTTCAGGTATGTTAGGCAAGAGCTGTATTACTGAGTTACATACTAAATCTTTGTTATGGTTTGTATGTGAAATGTCTGCCACGGGCTCTTTAGTTTGGATATTTGATCCCTGTTGGTAGTACTGTTTTGGGAGGTAGAAGAACATTTAAGAAAGAATACATTCTCCTCCTCCATTCTCTTTCTCCTGCTTTCTATTTTTATTTTTTATTTTTTAGGGACTAGGAGAGGGAGTCAACAGGACATGAATCTAGAGTTACTTTATAAAAAGAATTTCAACTTAGAAAATACATCCCTCAGATTGCCTTTAGGCAAATCTGCTGGGCATTTTCTTAATGGTTGATGCGGAAGGGCACAGCTTCCTGGGGACTATGCTGCTTCTAAGCAAGTAGCTCTGGGTTGTATAAAAAAGCAAGCTAAAGCTATGGAGAGCAAACCCAGAAGGAACACTCCTTTATGGCTTTGGATTCAGTTCCTGTCTCCAGGTTACTGCCCTGACTTCCCTCTGTAGACAGTGACCTGGGATACATAAGCCAAATAAATCCTTTCCTCTTCAATCTGCTTTTGGTCACTGTCTTTCTTTATCACAACAAGAGAATGCTTTTCAGCTTTCCTGCTTGTTCTCTGCTTCTGCTGTCTGTTTCAGGATCTGTTGTGATGTAATTAAGCTGCTTCCAGTATGGACTTTGTTATGCCTTCTCTGCTACAATGGAGTGAACTCTCATGAGCCATGCGCCTCTCAATTATAGTCTGAAAAGTCATTTTCTCTTTTGCATATCATCACAATGATGAGAAATTAATTAATACAAATTGGAAGGTTTGTGATTATTTTATACCAGATGGCTATTTGACATGATGATATAAATTTCAAAGCTTTTTGACAGAGAGCTATCAAGTCCATAATATTATTTTTGATGATTGTTATTCTGATAAGCTAAAGACTTGTTTTATCTAGCCACAAAATTATTTTAGAACCTTATTGAAAAGGGTTGGGATAGTCCACATAGTACAAATTACGTTTTCATTTTATTATTCAAGTAATCCCTTTGATATATACTTAATATGGCTTTTCCCATAAAGAATACTCAAATGAGACCATGTTCAGGGTGATTTGTTGGTGAAATTGTAGCTAATCCACAATGATAGGTATGGACTTACTATTCTTCTCTTGGAGTGGCATATAGAAGGTGAAGTAGGCAGAAAGTCTTGGACTTCAATCCAATGCTGGAAAGGGCCATTAGAGCTATTCTTCAATAGACATTTGGGGCATGTTGAGGTTATAGATTCAGTTCAGGAGACAGTGACTATATGCTTCAAAATAAACTAGGAATTTCTAAAAATAACTCTTCACAACTGATGAGCATCTTATAGTTTTTAAGGAAAAATAAACTTAATGGCTTTAAACCCACTTGAATAAAGTCTGTTATTGGATACTCTCTTTATTAAATATAAAATGAATCTATCAATATTTCTTCTTTACAAAAAATGATTGTCAAATTAAAGGCAACTTAAAATAATTGAACCATTCTGAACTACTATGTAATGAATGTAATGGAAAGTGCAGTACTGACCTATGTTCTTCCTTCTGCTTCCAGATGTAAAATAATTCCAAAAGTGTGTCTAAGAACTACAAGGACAGATAAGATTTATATTTAGAGTGAACCCAATAAATTAAGCCTGTCCAGTTGAGCACTTCTCTTTGGCTTGCCTAGTTAGGATATTGCAAATAGTTTTCAGAGCTTTCTACACTCTACTTGTGATCTCCTGCACAATTTCAGCTCTCATTGTGTAATGTGTCAACTAAGTAACACTACTAGACAGATGTTCTGGGGTGATGGGATACTACTATGTATATGATTTCATTCAGCCCTCCATTCGTCTTACCATGGAAAGAAGTAAAACAGTTCTCATTGCACTCAGAATTTAAGGGAGTTCCTAGATTTATGTGGCCAGCAAGGAACTAAAGCAGACCTTGAAACCTCTCTCTACATCCTTATGTTTCCAATACTAGAGATGGAACACTGGATTTATGCATGTTAGAGACAAGCTGTCTACCAGTAGGCTATCTCTCCAACCCATTGGACACAACCTTTAAATGTCATAAGTGATTTTCCTTTGCAGCTGGAAAAGCAAGTAATTTTCAACAGCTAGTGAGTTGCTTGATGGATTCATTTGAGAGGACACGGAGAATGCAATCATAGAAATTATATCCAGCAATGGTCAGTTTGGTTTGAAATCACACTTATGTTTGATAGACACGAAGGCTGTAAGAAGATCATGAGTTAGCAGCAGTAGCTATTAAGCGAGTTGTCATCCCTATGTGTTCCTTATTGGTCAAGCACTTATGCAGAATCCCATATCCCTTTTTAAAAATCACCCCTGCACAGCTCACACAATCCTACTTTCTTCTGTTACTTTGCTCATTAGAGGTTCATCATTCTACCAGCTCTTTTACTGGGCAGAGGGTAAGCAGCACATAGTGGGGTGGACTTTGAAAGTGCCTTCAAGTACAGGAGTGAGTTGCAAACTGTCACTGCTGTTCAGAAACAGGAGTCTATATTGTTCTGGAATGTTTAGAGTGAGTGTGCATGGCAGGAGTCCACTGGCACTTGATCTTTGCTGCTCAGAACTGGCTGTGACACAGAAGGTTCTTCATATCCATTTAGAGCAATGATCCTGAGGCTCTCTATCCACATGACGTCTCCACATGAGTCCTCTCTCTCTGCTTGATTTTCCACCAGGTTCATATTTTAGCTATAATACTTGTCCTCTTGCATTCAAGCATCTCCAGACTAGTCTGCCTTGTCCAAAGAACAAACCCCTCAAAAGCAGGCATGCTACTCATTATTTTGGATTGCCTAAGGGTCTGGCAGCCTTTTCTGGCATGCTCAGTGCTTCCCTCCCCTCTCCTATTTTGTTTTATATTCCCTGAAATTTCTCATCTGAATTCTTTAAGCATCATTGACTCAAGTATCCAACTTTACAAAAGCAACTCACCACTTTGATTTCTCACTTAACTTTGCTTCTATTAGTAATTTAATTTCTCTTATATTTTGACTTTAACTCAGAAAAATGAAGAAGAAGAGAGACTGTTGGTTTTGAGGTCTCTAGCAAGCTTCATGATGTTGGGCATTCTTAGTTTCCCTGAGCTTAACAGGGTTTTTCTTTTGTAAGGAGAAGAAGTGGAGAAGAAAGGAAAGAAAAAGAAATATTTGTGCTTTCTCAGTGGTCTTTTTGACTGAAGCACAATTATTACCTAATGTATTGCCTCTTAAATGACCATAAGCATAATACTAAGCACTTCTAAGCTGACCCTAAGTGGTCTTTGTTCCCTGGAATTTACAATACTATATTTCTCCTCCCCCTTTAGGTAATTTTTTTGTGTCTAGCTCAAAGAATATTGTTACATTGAGAAGTCATATCCATGTCTTGTCAAAAAGAGATTATGACATCTATCTTGCTAGCAGATTCTCTGCCTAGCTGGCTTTGATGAAGTAAGCTGACATGTTTGAGAGGTCCACATGGCAAGGAGTAGAAGATGGCTTCTCATCAACATTCAGTGAGAAAACAGAGGCCTCTATCCAAAAGTTCTTTTTTAATTATTTTTATTTTTTGTATTTATTACAATTTATCCACTTTGTATCCCAGCTGTAGCACCCTCCCTTACCCCTCCCAATCCCGTCCTTCTTCCCTCTTCTCTTCCCATGGCCCTTCCCCAGTCCACTGATAGGGGAGGTCCTCTTCCCCTTCCATCTGACCCTAGTCCTGATGAGTCAGGACTGTCTGCATTGTATCTAATAGTTGTTAATGGACTGAACCTGCCAACTACAACATCAGTCAGCTCAGAAGAACATTCTTCACCAAGTGGACCTCCAAGTGAGATCCCAGGTTTCATGGAACATACCTAGACCCGCTGTAATTGACACAGCTGAAATGTCCTCTGAGTCATGATTTCTATAACCTGTGATAAATGTGCAATATTTTAAATCTCTAAGTTCAGAAGCAATCTCCTGTCCATTTTACCCCATTAGAATCTTTGCAGCTACTTTAGATCCCCATCATATTAGAGTCTGGCTCTGGTGTTTCATTTGTCTTTGGGATTGTGAGATTTCTCTAGTCTTTTCAAATACCTTGATTTTTTTTGTTAGAAGATTGGCATGATGTATAGTGTTCTGGGAACTGAAGTAGACTGGCTTTTAAGGTGAAGCTGTATGATAATACGGCTAGAAAAGTTAGGATACCTTCACTGTTTTTGAAGTGTTAGAGGCTCCAATTTCTTGAATTATCTTGTTCATTCATTATTGTGGTCTCAGTATTTCCCTAGAAACTCTTCCTTAGTGTTTGAGCATTGAAGTTATTTTGCTTGTAATCCACTTTCATGATGTGGGGGTACAGTAAGGTGGAGGAGAAGTATTCTGTAATCCTATGATTAGGATTGTACCTGTAAGCCTGAACTGTGAACCATCATGAGTGCTTCTCAGCTTATACTTTACCCCTTAAGTGAATTACAATGTCTAAAATACAGACAGAATTAGGTGGTTTTCTTTTTCTTAAGGCAGGTAAGGCATTCTTTTTCCCTGTGTTGCTGAGGCTTATTTTGGTAAACGATGCTCTGGGCTTATTTTAAAAGAGTTAGTTTGTATTTTACAATGATTAATTTCCCCCTTGACCTTGTTCATCATTAGGCGGATTTCCTCTGATCTTCACCATAAGACTCTGGTGGAAAACTTAGAGGTATAACCTGTGAAAGTATTATACCTGTTAATACTAGGCTCCCTGTAGTTTTGAATCTTTCAAGCTATAGTACAACCAGCCAATAGCAATTCATTGAAGTTATCATTTAGTGTTTCTCTTAGCTACTGAGTTTAGCAGCTTCTGCCTCTGGTAAAGTAATCTATATTCTTTGGCTATTCCTGGTTCTCTGGTTTTAAAAGTTAGAGTCAGACATATGACCTCAATTCCCTGATGGATGTAAGACAAGACATTGGTTTTCTGTTTGGTCTTCTTTTGTCTTGTTGAGATAGCAGAAATCATGACTTCTAAATTCTTTATCTGTTGAAAGAGTAACCATGTGTCTCATGTTACTATAGTACAGATTTATGAATACATTACATTCTTTTAACTGGAGTAATATATGAATCTAGAGATTCAGAGTTCCAGTTATCTAAAAGTGTTGCTCTCAGAACACTGAAGTTCCTACACATTACCAACAGATTTTATTACATGGAACAAATAAGAAGTATACAAACGACTGCTTCTTTTGAAAAATGACAAAAGTTAATGCATTTAATTAAAAATATTCCCATCAATCAGTCTAACTGACTGAACTGAAGTAGGAAATGAAATATTCCCTCAAATCAAAGGGGTGAAAGTTGAACAGGATTATTTCCTATTTAGAAATGAATGAGATATTTACTTAGAGCACTCATTAAAAAAATCACTTCTGGGAACTTTAAAGGAAAGACAAGAAATGATGTACTGATTTTCTGTTGCTATATAACAAATTACAAAAAGCTAGTAAATGAAAATCTGTTTTATTGGCTCATAGGGATTCAGACTTGAAGACAAGATCAATTCAACAAGTCAACTAGCTCGATGTTCAATGGTTCACATAGCTGAAATGAAAATACTGGTAAGACTGTGGTCTTATCAAGAGTTCCTGCAGAGGAACCTCTTCCAAGGATATTCTAGTCATTGGTGAGTTTGGCTCTGTGAGTTTGTAGGACTGAGGTCCCCATTTACATGCTTCCATCTTAGGAAGATAGATGAGCAACAACAAGCTCCTTTTCTATCCTTAATGTGACTCTGTCCAATCTCAAAGCCAAATGTGGTAATCAAACATTTCTTGTAGTTCCAAATCTTTCTGACTTCTTTCCCAGCCAAAGTATGTTCTTTGCTTTTAAGGTTCACAAGACAGTGTTACACCTACCTAGATAATTTGTTTATTAACATAAACTGTTCTGTAAAACATAATACAAATATTGGAGTGATATCTCAGAATCCTCAGAACTGTTACCCAGCATTAATGTGGGTCATCTTCAGAGGCCATACTAGAACCATCATACTTTAAAAATATCCTCTGCATGAGACGTCTAGAAAATTCAACGTATTGCTAAGAACAGGGCCATTTAGTCTAACTGAAGAAAGAGTTAGTATGTTGAAATACTGCCTCCATAGTAGATTCAGCTATGTAGGTGACATCAACAACATTATTGGGGAACACTTTGTGTTGGTTGATGGGAGTGGACAATCCCTAACTCTAGGAAACCATGAATCACACACAGGGCAAAGTCCATATTGGCTCATTACTTACATATGTTTACATTGTACTGAGTGCTAGGTTGTTATATTTTTTTATGTAGCTGGAAAAAAGATAGGTGACAAAGATACTAAATGATTTAAGCTACAGCACCTACTGAAAGAAATGTAGTATGTATGTATATATATATATATATATATATATATGTATATATATATATATATGAGTTGATACACAACAAAAATAATTGTTCAACTTGTTTCTTCTTTTTTTGTCTGAGCTTCCCTTTCTCTTTCTCTCTCAATGATGCTAAAAACTTCATAGATCAGAAACTAGCTAAATATCAGCTTTTAAGTCTTCTCTCTGAACATCACTAAGAAGGATCCAAGTCACATTCAGGAAAGCACTGCTCATTTAAGTCTTGCTCTGTCTGGCCAGATAGGAGAAGACTCCCAAGTATGGATTTTGTGTCCTTTCCTGGAATATACAACACTGAATATAATCCTCCTGGCTGTCAGCTGGACATGCCCTAAAAGAAATGGCATGACAATCATATCCAAGTCTCCATTGAATCAATTGTAGAGTTAGTTTTGAGCCTGAACACTATGAATGTTCAGCTATGATGAACAGGCAAGTGAGTTTCTTTTCATGTTTCCCTTTGACTTTATGTTTTCTGTATGAAGTTTGTCTTTATAACCGAAATGACCAGAAACATTTTCAAACATCAATTTTCCTGTTACTGGAAACTAGTATTAAACCTACTGGGACCACATCAAACTGCAGTTTTCCCCAAGCACTGCAGACACATTTCATCCTACAGATTTTATTTATTTTCCATTGTGCCAGAGCCTCTACTCAAGTCTCTTAACAGAGGTACCTGGGCAGCAGGGAGATAGATTAGGTTTTTGTTTGTTTGTTTGTTTGTTTATTTTAATGTCACTTCATGGATGCTCACAGAGAAACTGCAAAGATGGAGGTAGAGAGATGTTTTTAAAAGGACCCAAACTCTTTCTTGCAGATTTCAAAATCAGACTGAGGGATGGGCAGCATTAAGAAATAAGACCAAACAAACAAACAAACAAACAAAAAAAAAAAACAAATCAGAGCAATGAATTTACTCTTGTCTTGGAATAACATTTGCTTAGTCCAGAATTCAAGGTCCTTGATGTACAGGTCCATTGTGTCTTCTTAAAATCTGTAGGTGTAGGCATATTTATCTCAATTGTTATAAAGCCAAGAAAGATGAGTAACTTGCCCATGCTATATAGCTGGCAAGTGCCAGAGCAATGACTTGAACTATATCTGATTCTGTCTTTCCCTGATATCTCATTTTTTCTTTGGCTCTTCATAAGAAATACATACTCTTTTGTTCTGTATAAACAGACAATCCTGAACTGAGTTTATGGGTTTGATAATTCTTCCAGAAAGACAGAATATATGAATATTTTCAAACTTCTTGTATTGATTCAGGCAGTGTCATTTTCTTATGGGTTTATGATGTAAACTGTAAACACTATTCTCCTCAGGGAATGCTTTGATGCATTCCCTGACGCACTTATCTGAGTTACCTTAGTCTAGAAAATCTTAAAATAACCCACAAAGTGCAAAGGTAAGCAAACTTTTCTGTAAAATCTTAGATAGTTCTTACTTTTGGCTCCATGAGCCCAGAAATCCTATTGTAACCACTCAGCTCTGCTGTGGGGCCATGAAAACTGCCAGAGACAATAATGTAAAATGAATGGATGTAGCTGTGTTCTCATAACACTCTCCTTCTGAACACTAAAGCTGGAAATTCATATTACTTTCACCTGTCATGAAATAGTACTTCTTCATTTGAAGCTTTCAAATGTGGAAATGAAAGAACCATTCCAGATCAGGAGTCCTATGAAAACAGGCAGAGACCCAGATTTAGCTAGTGGACCACAGCCTGCCAAACTTTGCGTTGGGAATTACACTGCATTTTATTTTACCCTATGTAAGGTATGGTTTACTTTCAGGAAACTCACAAAAGTAGAAGAGCCATTGATATTAATTAGTGAACACTACTGCATATAACTTGAAATCACATTAGCACAAATTGTTGGTTACTAGAGTGGCTCAAAAATGTTTCATTTATTTCTTTTAATGAATTTACTCAGCTCTCTCTCTCTCTCTCTCTCTCTCTCTCTGTGTGTGTGTGTGTGTGTGTGTGTGTGTGTGTGTGTGTGTGTATGTGCCGCATGGGGTGTGTGTGTAGGTTAAAGGACAGTTTACTGAAGTTGGTTCTCTCCTTTCATTAGTTGGCTCCTGGAGATTTGCTCAGGTTGTCAGTTTTGGCAACCAGCAGCTTTACCAACTGAATCATCTCAATGGTCAAGAGTGTTTTCTTTTAATGAGAAGTTTTATTATAATTGAAGATCCATATGCAGTTGTAAAAAGAAAAAATAGAAAGGACCTTTACCCTCTCTGCCCAGTTGCTTCTGGAATTTTAACATTATTTTGTAAAACTATAATGCAATATCACAACCAGAATACTGAAACAGGTGCAACCTACCAACTTTATTGAGATTTTCACAGGTTTTCTAGTACTTGTGTGAGTGTATATGTACATATGTACATTTAGTTAAATCTCTGAAAATACCCCTTATGTTGCCATTTAAAACACAATCATCTTCCATACTTCAGCAATCTTTACACCCAGGAAATAACTATATTTTTTATAT
Organism: Psammomys obesus; assembly: GCF_907164565.1. Lineage (NCBI taxonomy): Eukaryota > Metazoa > Chordata > Mammalia > Rodentia > Muridae > Psammomys > Psammomys obesus. Next base: position 4,010,085 of record NW_026592481.1, on the reverse strand, counting down.
TAAAAAAATTACCCTACCAAGCCAAATTAAGATAATCATAGAGTATGTAACCTTTCAGCATTGACTTAAAAAAAAAAAAAACTCAGAATAATTCACTGGAGATTCATCAAGATTGTTAGCCCTATCAATAATTCATTCATTTTTACTGTTTCATAGTATTCTACAATAAAGAGATATCACAGTTTGTTTAACAGTTAACTTGCATGAGAATATTTGGGCTGCTACCAGATTCAGAGTAACTTAAATAAAGCTTGTATGAATGTTTGCATACAGAGTTTTTGAGAAAATTTTAATTCTCTCAAAAAAATGCAAAAGAGTGCATTTCAGGCAGGTATATAAGTACATTAGTATGCTTATTTTTTAAAGTCTTTTTATATATTTAATATTATTTTAAAGAGATTATCACAAATCTCTATAGAATAAAAAAAATATTTTAAAATTCCCTGTCATTTTACATTCTCATTTTACCAATTCAGAAATCCTGAAGAACTTAACTGCTGCCCCAAGAGCTGGTCACCAGAGACAGAATGGTCAGTTTTGCCTGAGCAAGGACAAAAAACAAATCATTTCTGCCTCTCCTGTTCTCTCATCTCAGCACGCTGTACCCATAAAACTACTGCTTGGGAACCGGGCACTAAAACTTTCATGAACACAGCAAACAATCCTTGTTGATCAGACCCCTAAGTTTAAGCAGCTGTGTTGTTCCTAGTTGAGCTGCCTGTACTGTATCTAATTTTGATAAGTTGCAGTTTCTCTAGTCTTAATCTCATAGAGAAATTACCTGGATGATCCAAAGAATAATTCATTTAATTTCTGCCTTACACTTAGCACTTGGCTTGGTCACTCCACTGTCTACTACTAGTTGTTGGTACATACCATACTTTACTCTCCTTCAAATATGGAGTGTATTGAAATAGCACGAGTGTCTCTGACACCAATGCTACAAATCAAAATTTTCAGATTAGCAGTATCCTTACCATGTGCAAGTATGTTAGATATGCAGATTGTTGGGCCCTATCTCAAGACCAGCTAAACGAATTTCTGCAGGCAAGGCTTAGTAGTATGCTTTTCCCACGAGTTCTCACTTGGAGATTCTGAAGTTTACTATGATACAGCGCTGTCTTCAGTGCTTTTGTATCTAGACAATAGAAACATTGATCACAGAGTATGAAGTGATACTAATAAAGCCCAAACAGCAGGGCTGAAGAGATGGTTCAGAAGTTAAGGGTGTTTATTGCTCTTGTAGAGGATCCAGCTTCAGTTCCCAGACCCCAAATTGTGGCTAACAACAGTCTGTAACTACATTTCCAGGGGGTGCTACACACTTTCCTATACACTACAGAAGACATGGTACACATATAGGCAAAATATTCATAAATAAAAATAAAGCATTTAAAAAGCCAAAGAGCATGATATTGTATCCTTTTCCGTCATGACCCAGTCTTTCTGACGTCAATATTAATGTTTGCATAAATGAGAACTATTGCTTTGAACATTCAACAGATAATACCTTTCTTCATATATGTTGTATGTTATGGTTTTTAATAAAACTGGTCAGTTTGGACTTCTACTTAGCACCTATTTAAAATTGTTTATCGAACCATAATTTTCTTTAGGGCAGGAACAGTATGTTCCTATGACCTAATAAATAGGTGTCCAATAATGGTTGTAGAACAAATGAGTAGATTGTGATTTGTACTATAGTTGCTTCATCCAATATTAAGTACACTTTCATGTTGGAGATTAGATTTTGTTCATGCTGGGTTCTCCCCAATATATTTAAATAGCCATCAGACATTCCTGAACCTACCACATTTAACAAAATCATTAAGCATACTTCACCAATAATTAAATAAACTGCATATTTGGTACTATGACACAGAATTTAAATCTGTGGGTATTACTCTCATGTGCATGTGGGGAAATCTAGTTAAATATGTGGTGTGTTGGATATTTTTAGTAGACATCATTATCTGCAAAATGACACTTTAGAACATGTTTATGGAGAGCTATAGGTGAGCACGGGTTTCTCTACAGATCCACCTCTTATCAAAGAGATCCCACAGGGAGAAATATAGGACAAAGGCAGTAGAACAAAGACAGCAATCACCCAAGTGAGGTGACAGGCCTCAGCTTCTGCAAACATTCTTTCTGACTGACTGACTGACTGATTGATTGATTGATTAAACCAAACTATGTGGCCTTACTAGATGACTCAAACCATCAAAAAGAGTCATCATAATCCCTTGATGCTGATCTTTCAGGATTTTCTGGCCTGTTGGCTGTTCTGTAGGATTGAGTACAGAACATATGAAAAATAAGCAGCCTTGAAGGATCAGATGTGTGAGAAGGAAAATACAAAATCCATGCTCAAGAATATAAAATAAGATCTGTGTTCTTTAATTTTTTTATCAGAAGGATGGATAATGATTATTTTTGTCAGTGGTCTTCATGTTTAATCATTTCAGTGAGGTAGAAATAGCTGCCTTTGAGTAAAATAAAAAACAAATTCATTTGTCTATGCTTTAGACTATTAGAAAATGAAAAAGTAAGAGTTGGGTATGTTTATGATAAGTAGACTTTAGTAATACAATGCACTGCAAAACTGCTGTTTTTACTAAGTTTTCAGATGAGGTCAACATGGTTTTCTTTTACATCAAAAGAACACTTCCTCCAGAGTGGCAGAAAGAAGAAATGGCCACATATACTAATTTTTTTTTTCATTCTGCATTGCTGCCATCTTTGGTGTATTTATAGAAATAGGGTTTTGTTGTTGATTAGGAGTTTTGCCCTATTCAAATATGTCTTTAGGATATGTATATTTTTAAAATGACTAACATGTTTCTAATCCAAGAGGAAATACAAAACAAGACTGGGTGAAACATCATCTTCCAAACAAATTTTAACTTTTGTGTTTAATTTGTTCAGGCATTTTTTTTTTACAGAGAACTTGTCTCCAGGCAAAACTCTTAAAAGTTAGAGCCAACATATGTTAGAATGGCTGCCTGAAATCACTAAATATTTTAGTAACATTAACTTAAATTCATTTGTACAATATTTCATATGCAAAACTCAGTCAGGTCTACAACAGGAAAATTCATTGAAGGTATAAAGCTGTTCATTTTGAATTAAATGAACAGAGTGATATAGAACAACTGTTTGCCTTTCCTGTTAGAAAGTCATTGTTTCTATAAACTATCAATCCATTTCTTTGGCTATGTTAATGGACATCTTAAGTCTTGCCTAAGTCCACTGGCCTCTGAGGGAAGTCTAAACAATTCTGAGTGATTTGAAGTAAAAAGCCTATTAACAAGTTCAATGGGCATGTTCTTTCCTAGAGGTGGTATATTTTTGCCTGCTTTGTCCAGAATGACAACTTCTTAGGGCACCCATTTATTAAACAATGGGCCATCACTTCCCTGTGCTCAGAGATGATATTAGCCAGAACGTCCCAAGCATTCACTTTGCTTGGAACACTGTGTTTACTCCTAATTTAGTCTTACCATGTGTTCTGGAGAGGATCATGGATAAGCAACCAAGGCAAGGAAGTTAAGAACAGGTCATCCGGCTATCAAGTAACACAGTAGAGATTCTTAGTTAAGTTCCTGTAGCACTAAATATTGCCATGGGCACATAGATTGTACCTTAGTGAGCTTGTGGAAATCAGAGGACAGCTTGCTTGACTCAGTTCTTACCTTTCACCATGTGTATCCAAGAATGTAACTCAGGTCAATGGACTGTGTAGTAAGTACTTTTACCCACTAAGCCATTGTCAGCTCCAGATGAAATGAATTTGAAAGGAGATTTACTCTGAGAATCTCCTTTATTCATTCCCCTTTACTTGTGACTTTTGGAACACAATATCTTTGTCTTACAATACCTTTGTTCACAGAAATTGTTAATTTTATTTTCAGTTACTCACTACAAATTTCTCTGTTGCATTCTTTCCTTTTGCAGTCATGAAGCAGTGGATGCTGTTTTTGCCCAGCTCTCTAAATGTTTCCCTTTGGGACACAATCTTTTTCTCTTTTCCATTTTCATAAATTCAATATTCAAAACCCAGAGAGAGCAAGAAACACATAGATGTCAAGTGGAAAGAAACCATTCCACATGTATCCTCTCTGCATTCTCAGAATCTTCCAATTAATCCTGTCTTAATTCCCTGCCAAGCCTAAAGAACTCTCACAATCCTCAAATTATCATCTTCCAAAATTATTCCCCTAGGAATTCCCTAGGAACTTCCTGGCTCCATCCAATCCTAGAAATTGAGAAAGAGTCCCATTTTATGGCATAGTATGAAAGTGCTCTTCCAGATGGATTATTTTTAATATTTTATAATTTACAAGACCCAGTATTCATGGTCATGTCTTCTGAGATTTTCTAATTACTGGACTGAGGAAAGTCATTTTAGTATTCATTACACCTTAGGTCAATCTTTGCTCATATTTGAGATCATATTTGATGGTGTTTGTTTTTCATATGCTAGAGCCTTTGTATCATGGTTCTCGTGTTCTTGAAGAGTCCAATGGCTTTAGGCCTTGACTTACCATAAAAGTAAAACAAAATTGCCAATCAAAGGGGCCCTGAATTCTAGTTCATTGGAATAAAAATGATGGACATGGCTGTCTTGAAACTTATCTTCACTGGACACATGAATATAGTAAAGAGCAAACAAATTACTCAGCAGCCTGCCACATAAGATGAATATGTAGGGAAGGCATTAGCAAATATTTTCAAGGCAAACTGAAATAAGCAAATTCATAAAACCCTCATCAGTGAACAACAACAACAACAACAAAAAACAAAAGCAAAACAGGTGAATTACCTTGGATTAATAATTGGAAATGCAGTTTCTTTTGACTTGATTTGATAATGTGATCCTATATATCACACAACCCCCAAAGACAAAGAATTTTACAAGCCAGGGTATTTTAGTCACAATGCCATCTCTGGAAAAGGTCAGAATGGAAACTATGATCTTTATAAATTTTGTACCTAAAAAGCTAATTATCTATTAAACTGTAAAAAGTGATCATCTCAAAGAAACATTAAAAGAGTCTTTAAAAATAGTAGGTTCCAGTGATTTACATCATAAAGCAACAGACTATCTTAAGTAACACATGGACAATAAAAGCAAGCAGATGTTTGTACTCTACTGAGGGCACTAATGGAAGCGCTATGGCACTGTGTCAAAGTGAAGTTTGCCATCATCTGAATTACCCACTAGAGCTTTAAATATAGCTGCACAACTGAGCCAACAACAGGCAAGCTTTCTCCAGCCACCCTGGGCATTATTCCTTGATGCAGGTAAGAATCAATAATTCACTGTCAACACACTGTGTCAAAACAGTTTTCTGGACCAGGCCTTGAGAAGTGTGATATTCTATATTTTGCAAACTTGTCCTAAAAAAACTTACTCAGGGTACTGAGTTATTAAGCATAAGTTATGGTGAGCAAAATCCCAGTGATCTGGATTTGGGATTTCATGCATAAGCTGCCTGGCAGTTACCAAGTGAAGCCCTGGTAATTTGGTAATGCTTAACAATAGAAATGGATTCACAGACCTCAGCCTTTACTCCCCTCTCCCCTGCAGAAGTGGAAAGCATTTTATAACTATTAAGCCATGTGCTGCTGGTTTAATGAATAACTCTGATGGGTATGGGAGGCATGTGGAGGATTAGCTCTTAAGACCAACAGGCTATTGTGCACTGACTTAGAACAGCCATTTACTAACTCTGGAGAGGCCAGCCTCCTCTTTAACACCTCACATCTAAGAACTTATGGATTCCTGCCATTCATGCTCTTTTGAGGAAGGAAATCTTTTTTTTTTTTTAAGAAAATTGTATTTATACTCCATAGCAGAAGATTAGAGATTTTTGTTCTATCATCTTCAGGGGTCAGTTTCACTTATACTTAGGTGCCTACAAATTAGCCAGGAACTTTTGAATGTGAGCTGACTGTACCCTCTTCTCTCTCTCTCTCTCTCTCTCTCTCTCTCTCTCTCTCTCTCTCTCTTCTAATTTTACCAAGCTTCCTTTGAATGAATTTTTCTGTTCTTGTTGTCTGTTGTTAATTTTTCCCTTTAATTTCTTTCTTCATTTACCATTTTGGCACTTTTTTTTTTT
>NW_026592481.1:3994675-4003950 GCF_907164565.1 Psammomys obesus | reverse complement strand
AGATAAAAAGGACATAAAGTACCTTGGTATGACCCTAACCAAGCAAGTCAAAAACTTGTATGAAAAATATTTCCAGTCTCTTAACAAAGAATTAGGAGAAGATATCAGAATATGGAAAGATCTCCCATGCTCATGGCTTGGCAGGATTAACATAGTAAAAATGGCCATCTTACCAAAAGCAATCTATAGATTCACATAATTCTTTACAGATCTTGAAAGAAAAATTCTCAACTTCATATGGAATAACAAGAAACCCAGAATTGCTAAAACAAACCTCTACAATAAAAAGATCTTCTGGAGGTATCTCCATCCCTGATCTCAAGATGTACTATAGAGCAACAATAGTGAAAACTGCATGGTACTGGCATAGAAACAGACTGGTGGATCAGTGGAATTGAATAGAAGACCCTGAAATAAATCCACACACTTGTGGACACATGATTTTTGACAAAAAAAAAAAGCCAAAACAATTCAATGGAAAAAAGATAGTATCTTCAACGAATGGTGCTGGTTTAAATGGATGTCTACATGTAGAAAAAATGCAAATAGATCTATACTTATCACCCTGCACAAAATTAAAGTCCAAGTGAATCAAAGACCTCAATGTAAAACCAGACACACTAAACTTGTTAGAAGAAAAAGTAGGGAAGAACCTAGAACTCATTGGCACAGGAAACAACTTGTGAACAGAACACCAACAGCACAGGCTCTAAGAGAAACAATCCATAAATGGGACGTCATGAAACTGAAAAGGTTCTATAAAGGAAAGGACAGTGTTGTCAGAACGAAACGACTGCCTACAAATTGGGAAAGGATCTTCATCAACCCTATATCTGACAGAGGGCTAATATCCAGAATATATAAAGAACTCAAGAAGTTAAACAGCGACAAATCAGGTAATCCAATTAAAATGTGATGTACAGAGCTAAACAGAGAATTCTCAATAGAGGAATATAGAATGGCAGAAAAACACTTAAAGAAATGCTCAACATCCTTAGTCATCAGCGAAATGCAATTCAAAATGACCCTGAGGTTTCACCTTACACCCATCAGAATGGCTAAATTCAAAAACTCAAGTGACAACACATGCCAGAGAGTTTGTGGAGAAAGGGGAACCTTCCTCTGTGGCTGGTGGGAATGTAAACTTGTACAACCACTTTGGAAATCAATCTGATGCTCTCTCAGATAATTAGGAATGGTACTACCTCAAGATCCAGCTATACCACTCCTAATCATATATTCAAAAGATGCTCAAGTATACAACAAGGACATTTGCTCAACCATGTTTGTAGAAGCTTTATTTGTAATAGCCAGAAGCTGGAAACAACCCAGATGCCCCTCAGTTGAGGAATGGATACAGCAATTGTGGTACATCTACACAATAGAATATTACCCAGCAATACAAAGCAAGGAAATTATGAAATTTGCAAGTAAACGGTGGGAACTGGAAAAGATCATCCTGAGTGAGGTATCCCAGAAGCAGAAAGACACACAGGGGATATACTCACTCAAAAGCGGATATTAGACATATAATATAGGACAAACATACTAAAATCTGTACACCTAAAGAAACTAATCAAGAAGGAAGACTCTGGCTAAGATGCTCAATTCCAGTTCAGAAAGGCAAAGAGGACATCAGAAGAGCGAAAAAAGAGGGAACAGGGCAGGTACCTGCCACAGAGGGCCTCTGAAAGGCTCTACCCTGCAGGGTATCAAAGAAGATACTGAGACTTATAGCTAAACTTTGGGCAGAGTGCAGGAAATCTTATGAAAGAACGGGGGAGATAGTAAGGCTTGAGGAGGACAGGAGCTCCACAAGGAGAGCAACAGAACCAAAAAATCTGGGCAGAGAGATCTTTTCTGAGACTGATACTCCAACCAAGGACCATTCATGGAGATAACCTAGAACCCCTGCACACATGTAGCCCATGGCAGTTCAGTATCCAAGTGGGTTCCATCGTAATGGGAACAGGAACTGTCTCTGACATGAACTGATTAGCCTGCCTGTTCTTTGATCACCTCCCCCTGAGGGTGGGGAGCAGCTTACCAGGCCACAGAGGAAGACAATGGAGCCACTCCTGATGAGACCTGATGGACTAGGATCAGAAGGAAAGAGAGGCAGACCTCCCCTTTCAGTGGACTGGAGGAGGAGTATGGGTGGAGAAGGGGAAGGGTGGGTGGGATTGGGAGGGGAGGCAGGAGGGAGCAAAGGGGGTATACAACGTGAATAAACTGTAATTAATGAAATTAAAAAAAATAAAAAATTAAAAGAAATAAAAAAAGAATATTGGTTATATTTTTGTGTGCCAGACACAGTCATATATTATGGTAGATCAAAGCAACTTAAGTAAAGTTTGGGATAATTTTAAAACTTATATTTTAGTGAAGCAGTATAAGACCTGTCATGCATTCCTCTTTGATTTAGAGGCAATGTGAATTCGTAAGTATTGAAACACATTGGTAATGTCATGAGAGACAAGTACTTTCCATAGCATGCATCCTTTTATGATGCAATAAGAAAGGCTCTTAACCTCCCCAGAATGTTTAAAACCTATGGCCCCAATCTAATCATGTGAAAACAACAGGAATATTGTACAAAATGCTGGACCAATCCTCCTTAGAACTATCTTCATCTTTCAAAGTCAGGGGAAGAAAGAAGCATATTGTCACATGTTTCTGCAGGGAATGCAGAGAAATGTGATAGCTAAATATGCAGTGTAGGGCTTTGTATGGGATCCTGGAACAGAAAGATGACAAATGTTGGGAATCTGTAGAAATCCATATAAAATCCCAGGTTTGGTTAATAGTAATAATTTGACAGACTGCGGTTTCTTAATTTTGACAAATATACCATGTACTGCAAGATGCTGGCATTAGCTATAGCTAGGTAAAGGGATACAGAATACTCTGTATATTCTATATTTTGGTAAAATTTTTCATTATCCTAACATTATTCAAACATTATAAAGAGATGAAATACATAGGAAGAGCTAAACAATATGTAGAAAGCAGCAATTATGACTTACAATGAATCGATTCAGGATTTTTGACTACATGATTGAGCAATAGCAACACGCATTCAATAAAGACCGTATTTTGAATTTAGAGTTGTGGTCTTTTCCTTGACTAAGGAAATGTGGTACCATCCCCAACATTCCCACTTACCCTTGTGTGTGTGTGTGTGTGTGATAGTTATGTTGTAAACATATGGTATATGAGCTTGCTACTGTGGGTGCATGCATGTGTGCATACAGTTGTACATGCATGTAGGTATATGCATGTGGAGGTCAGAAGTCAATGTTGGCATTTCCTTCACCTTTGTTTTTGGAGACAAGATCTCTCACTGAATCTGAAACTCCTAAATTTCACTAGACAAGTTAAAGAGGAATTAGCAGATATCTGTTAGTCTTCACCCTCTAAACTATCTCTCCAGCCAATATAATCCACTTTTGATGCTGGGGAACGTCAGAGACCTGCAGTCCCTAATTAGCCACATGATCAAGAGAATGCACAATGTATAATTCTACTGCATTCTTTGCACCTAACTTGTTTGAAAATGGGTGTGTGATAGTTAAAACTTATGATGATTTCATCACCAAATAACCCTACTATAAGCCAAGGAGCATCTGTACCACATTAGTTTTACATTGCGGTCAGAGAAAGAAAAACAAAGTGGAGAATGATCCAAGGGAAGCAAGAAAGACAGAGACACAGACTCAGACACAGGGAAAGTGAAACAGACAGAAATGGAAGTAGACTGATTGCCCCTTTGATTGTGTAAGAGCTTAGGGGCTTAGCTACAGAACTCCCTGATACTGTCTTTATATCAAATAGTGTAACTCTTTAAACACTGAGCAAATTGACATAGACTCAAAATATGCATTAGAGTACAGAAAATTTTTGGCCTGCCTTTTACACGTTCAAATTTTAGTTATATTTTTTCTATGTCATTCTGATGGTTTTTATATACTATGTGATTAGAGAACTTTAATTTAGCAAGGTTTTCAGGAGCCTTATAGAGACTGGTCACCAAACTTTTGATAACGAAAGCTGTTAGGTGCCATAGAGTTGTTCTCTGAGAAAACTCTATTTTTATTGTACAGTGTCAGCAGGTTAAATTTAGAATTGTCATAACATTTACTTCTATTTAGTAATTTATCTAGTTTTCTTTTCCTTAATGTACTCTGGAATAGATATGATAGAAACAAATAAAATAAGCAATTGGCTTCTAATTTTTTTTCTAAGAGGTTAAACAAGTATATATACGTATATATGAGACATATGTAATATATATTATGCATAATCTTTCTGGACGGTGCTCTCTTAATAGAAGAGTTCCAGGATTTTAAAATTTACTCTACCATTTTTAACTTTCCATTCATCTCTAGTTAAAACATATTAAGCATTTCTACAGAACAACATGTGAATCTATGCACTCACACATATCCCAGGGTGAAAAGTTTTACAGAATAGACTTGAAACATTATTAGGCATAAATCACGATTGTCTTAACAGAATTGTGAGTTAATAGTGACCAACCCAAGTAAGTTTAAACAAGTAGTTTTCACACCCAGAGTTCCAAATCTTTCATGAATATTGATCAAAGAACTCACACACAATGCAATATAAATTATTTGTCTAGAAATTGAGATTACGGGGAGGATCCAAGATGGCAGCCCTGAGAGGACACTGTGTGTGACAAGCAGGATAGCAGTGACTGAACAGCAACTAACAGACAGAACTGTAGGCCCTAAAACACCAGCAATTTTGTTTCTCAGGTAAGAGGAAACCCCATGGTATGGGCAGACACTGGGTCAGAGACACATACCTGTGTGTTCTGATCACAAACTCAGACTGAACTATAGGCCTCATAACAACAGAAATTGGGTTTTCCAGTCAAGTAAAAACCCCACAGTGAAGGAAGAAACCGGAACTGCCCAACCTCAGGTCACCCAGACTCCTGGAAAGGTCCCGGGCTCTGAGAGGTGCTCATCTGCCAGCCCAAAGACAAACCTGCATGCTGAGGACTCACTTTCTCAGACAGAACTGTGGGCTCCCAAACACCAGAGACTAGGTTTCCCTGTCGGGACACAATCCCACAGTTAAGGAAAACAACAGGTCCACACCCTCAACACATACTATTTTCTTGTTTTCAACAGCCGACCCCCCCACACACACCATTTGCTTTTTTTCAAAGCAAATGGACCTAAGAAGCAAGCAAGAGCAGCCATTCTAATATCTAATAAAAGACTTTTCACCAAATCAAAAGAAATAGAGAAGGACACTTCATTCCCATTAAAGGAGAAATCCACCAAGAAGATATCACAATTCTGAACATCTATGCCCCAAATACAAGGGGACCCACATTTGTAAAAGAAACATTAATAAAATTCAAACCACACAGATCCCCACACATTAATAGTGGGAGACTTCAACACCCCCACTCTCAACAAAGGACAGGTAAACAAAACAGAAATTAAACAAAGAAACAATGACTCTAAAGGCGTCATGAATCAAATGGACCTAACAGACATCTACAGAACCTTTCCCCAAACACAAAAGAATTTACCTTCTTCTCAGCACCTCATGGAACCTTCTCCAAAATAGAATATATAGTTAGACACAAAGCAAGCCTCAACAGATACAAGAAGATTGAAATAATCCCTTATATCCAATCTGACCACCATGGGCTAAAGCTGGACCTAAACAACAGAAATAGCAAAAGCTTACACACACACATTGAAAATGAAAAACTGGCTGCTCAATGACAGCTGGATCAGGGAAGAAATAAAGAAAGAATTAAAGACTTCCTACAATTCAATACAAATAAAGAACAACATACCCAAACTTACGGGACCTAATGAAGGCAGTGCTAAGAGGAAAGTTCATATCACTAAGCACCTTCATAAAGAAATTTGAGGCATCTCATACAAGCACCTTAACGGCTCACCTGAAAGACTTAGGAAAAAGAAGAAGAAGAAGAAGAAGAAGAAGAAGAAGAAGAAGAAGAAGAAGACACACCCAAGATGAGTATACAGCTAAAAATAATCAAAGGCAGAGCTGAAATCAATAAACTAGAAACAAAGAAAACAATTGAAAACATCAATGAGACCAAGAGCTCATTCTTTGAGAAAATCAACAAGATAGACAAACCCTTAGCCAAACTAACTGAAAAGCAGAGAGAAACTATGCAAATCAGTAAACATAACAACAGACACTGAGAAAATCCAAATAATCATTAGGTCTTATTGCAAAAGCCAATATGCCACAAAATTTGAAAATCTAAATGAAATGGACATATAAATGAAAATCTAAATCTAAATGGACAATTATCTTGATCGATTCCACTTACCAATACTGAATCAAGACCAGGTAATTAAATAAAACAGCCATATATGCCCTAAGGAAATAGAAGCTATCATTAAAAGTCTCCTAACCAAAAGAAGCCCAGGGCCAGATGGTTTCAGTGCAGAATTCTACCAGACCTTCAAAGAAGAGCTAACACCAATACTCTTCAATCTATTCCACAAAATAGAAACAGAAGGAATATTATGAAACTCATTCTACGAAGCCACAGTCACCGTGATACCTAAACCTCACAAAGACCCAACAAAGAAAGCGAATTTCAGACCAAGTTCCCTTATGAACATTGAAGCAAAAGTATTCAACAAAATACTCACAAACTGAATCCAAGAACACATTAAAGATATCATCCACTATGACAAAGTAGGCTTCATCCCAGGCATGTAGGGGTGGTTCAGTATACGGAAATCAATCAATGTGATCCACCACATTAACAAACTGAAAGAAAAAAAAAAACCATGATAATCTCCCTAGATGCTGAAAAAGCATTTGACAAAATCCAACACCCATTCATATTTAAGTCTTGGAGGAATCAGGGATACAAGGCACATACCTATACATAGTAAAGACAACCTACATCAAGCCTACAGCCAACATCAAATTGAATGGAAGCTTAAATCAATCCCACTGAAATCAGGGACAAGGGAAGGCTTGTCCCTTATCATACAGAGGGGTAATATCCAGAATGTACAAAGAATTCAAGAAGTTAAACAGCAACAAATCAAGTAATCTAATTAAAAATGGGGTACATATCTAAACAGATATGTCCATATCTCTTCAACTTAGTTCTTGAAGTCCTTACTAGAGCAATAAGACAGTTAAAGCAGTATTAATAAAGTATTAGAGCACATACTGAGACTCATAGCCAAACTTTGAGCAGAGTTCAGGGAATCATATGAAAGAAGGGGAGATGAAAGTCCTGGAGGAGACTGGCTCCACAAGTAGAGCAACAGAAGCAAAAAAAAAAAAAATCTGGGCTCAGGGTCTTTTTTGAGATTGATACTCAAGCCAAGGACCATTCATTCATGGAGATAACCTAGATCTCCTGCACAGATATAGCCCATGACAGCTCAGTCTCCAAATGGGTTTCCTAGTAAGGTGAACAGAGGCTATCTCTGACATGAACTCAGTGGCTGGCTCTTTGATCACCTCCCCCTGAGGGGGGCAGCCTTACCAGCCCACAGAGGAAAACAATGAAGCCAGTCCTGATGAGAACTGATAGGCTACGGTCAGATGGAATGAAAGTAGTACCTCCTCTATCAGTGAACTAGGGAAGGGACAGGGAAGGAGAAGAGGGTGGGAGGGGCTGAGGGAGGATGTTACATGTGGGATACAAATTAATAAATTGTAATGAATAAAAAAATTTCAAATAAAAGAAAATAAAAGTAAAAAAAAGAGAAATGCATGAATGAATGGATTTTGCAGTAAAACATTCAGGCTTCCATTGGGAATGATCAACTGGACATATGAGAAAGATGAATGAGTCTCATTATTTATTAATGTGTTATTAATACACAGTAAATACAAGAAAGTGTTTTTGGCACCCCACATGCATCTCCATGCCTTCTATGTTTCATTCTCCTGCATACCAAATAGCAACATTCTTTTTATGTACAGTCATCAGATACTCCTTGGGATGCAATAGTGAATTGTTTTCCTGATTTAAGTTAGTAAATACTTAACATCATATATGATCTGAAAACCAAAAATTGTTGGATATATAAGAATTAGGACTGTTTTTGAGGAAAATTGGTGACTTTTAATATGTAAAGTTTTTTCTTTAAATATCAAGAGACAGCGGGGCACAGTGGCACATGCCTGTAATCCCAGTACTCAGGGAGGCAGAGGCAGAAGATCACTGTGAGCTTGAAGCCAGCCTGGTTTACTAGGTGAGTCCAGGACAGCCAAGGCTACACAGAGAAAACTTGTCTTGAAAAAAAAAATAAATAAATATCAAGAGACAGAATCCTAGTTGGTTTAAACTATAATGGTGTGAAAAATGACACTCAGTTTCTGAAAGGCAAGAGAGGCATGATCTATTTCCAGTCTGGAATGCTGAGAAAAGTTAGACTTTTAAGGTACTCTGTCTCATTAAATGGTAGCCAGAACGGAACAGAAACAGAAGAAACGTTTCAGCTGGCTGCCCTCAAGTTTTTCTTGGCTACTCCTTGATGAGGAGGAAATTGTAGATATTCCTGTACCACCATGAATGTTATGGATGCAGTGGCTGGAATTTAAGAGCTGGGAACATGCGAAGAATTATGTATGGTAACTCTAGAAAAGAAGTACCTTGTCAAATGATGCTATGAAGGGGATATTGCAGACTGGGAGCAATGAAAGGATGAGGCTAAAGGTCAAGAGCTTTGCCAGCCCTACACTCACAGATGCTCTGCCAATGAATTAGCCTTCCTCAACTGTTGTCTCACAGTATGACTACCTTTTAGGATAACTGGTCATTAAAAAAGAAATTCTCAGTTAGGTTTGGTTTGAAATCTAAATGAATCATATTTTCAAAGGGAATTAATCTTTCTCATTGAATTAACAAAGAATTCTTATGCTAAATAGAAACAGGGATGTTGACTTTAGGAGATAGTTTTTTTTTTTTTCACATTAAGGATGTGATAACTTTCAAACTTCCTAAAGTGCAGATTTTATTAGAGTAGACAAGTCTAAAAATATTAGAGAATAACATATATAAAAGATAATTCGGGTTTTTACGTTATATCCTCAAGCACCTAAAAGACTGTCTGGTAATATGGAAGATTTTGATTATTTTTTTTTAATAAATATCAGTTGGTAAAGTAATCAGATAGACTGAGTAAGATGACTTGTGTTTATTTTTTCTTTACTGCTCATTTCAGTAGTGTGTGTGTGTGTGTGTGTGTGTGTGTGTGTGTGTGTGTGTGTGTGTG
>NW_026592481.1:3986162-3994665 GCF_907164565.1 Psammomys obesus | reverse complement strand
GTGTGTGTGTGTGTGTGTGTGTGTGTGTGTGTGTGTGTGTGTGTGTGCCTGTGTATAAATGCATGGATGTACTCTACTGTTTCTGTTTCTGTTTCACTAGAACTACCCATCTTAATATTTGAGACAGAGTCACTTAAACCTTGAGCTCATCAAATAAGAAAGGTGGGCTGAACTTGGAAATCAATATGCCAATTTCTTAGAAAATTGGGAATTGACTTACCTTAAGTCCTAGCTATACCACTTCTGGTCAAATACTCAAAGGATGCTCTACCATACCACAAGGACACTTATTCAAGTATATTCATAGCAGCTTTATTAGTAATAGCCAGAAACTGGAAACAACCTAGACGTCCATCAACCAAAGAATGGATTTAAAAAAACTGTGGTATATTTTCACAATGGAGTATTACTCAGCTGTTCAAAACAATGAAATTTGCAGGCAAAGGGATGGAACTAGAAAAGATTGTCCTGAGTGAGATAACCCAGACCCAGCAAGAGAAAATTGTTATGTACTCACTTATAAGTAGATATTAGCCATTAAGCAAAGGATAATCATGCTACAATCCACAGACCCAAAGAAGCTAAGTAACAAGGAGAGCTCAAGAACCAGAGGGGGGGCATGTGAATCTTACCAAGAAGGGAAAACCGAATAGTCATTGAGGGTGGATGAGGAAAGCAGACTGGACAGGAATGGGGTGAGGATGGGAATAAGAAGGATCATGTATAGGGAGGATGGAAGGAGAAATAGCTGGAATGAGGGGCCATATCTGGGATGAGCTAGAAACTCAGGGCAATGAAACTCTCAGGAATCTAGGAGAGGGACCCAAACTAAGACTCCTAGTAATATGGACTCCTTGGATACTGAGCCTGAACTGGCCATCTTCTATAACCAGGTAAGACTTTTTGTGGAGGGATTGAGATCAGCCACAAAACCTTTGACTTACAATTTGTCCTGCCTACAAGATAAGCTAGGGTAAAGATGGAGCAGAAATTGTGGAAATGGCCAACCAATGACTGGGTCCAGCTTGAGGCCCACTCCATAAGAAGGAGCCCACTCATGCAAGGAGGGCCAGGAGCCAAAGTTGGATAATCCAGAGACCCAAGATAGAACCATATACAAATGGTCAAAAAAATCAATGAAATTATTCCTAATGACATTCTGCTATACTCAGGAACAGGCATCTAGCCCAATTGTCATCAGAAAGGCTTCATCCAGCAACTGATGAAAACAGATGCAAACATCCACAAACATTAGGTAGAACTCGGGGAATCCTGAGAAAGAACTGAAGAAGCCAGAGAGGTAAATGACACCACAAGGAAATTTACAGAATCAACTAACCTGGGCTCATAGCCAGTCAAAGAGACTGAACTGTCAACCATGGAGCCTGCATGGGATTGACCTGGGCCCTCTGCACATATGCTACAATTGTGTAGCTTGATCTTCTTGTGGGACTCCCGACAGTGGGCACAAGAGCTGTCTCTGACTGTTTCCTGCCTTGGGGACCCTTTACCCCTACTGGTTTGCCTTGTCTAGCCTTAATTGGAGAGGAGGTGCTCTTGATATGCCGGAGCTGGTTGATATCCATTGAGGCTGGCTCTTTTCTGAATAGAAAATGAGAAAGAGTGAATGGGAGGGAAGGGGAGAAAGGGGAGGGACTGGAAGAAGAGGAAAGAGAGGAAACTGCAGCTAGGATATAAAATAAATAAAATTAGAAGAAAAGAAAAGAAAAAAGATAAGAAAAGAAAAGAAAAGAAAAGAAAAGAAAAGAGGGTGGTCAGGAAGCTCCAGAAAAACAGCTGTGTCTATGTTCCCAACTGCTAGGATTTTCCGCATAGATCATAACACTATTATTTTCTTTTTTAAAAGTGGGTTCTGGCCATAAGTCTCAGCGTCTGCTTTGATAGTCTGCAGGGCAGAGGTTTTCGGAGGCCCTCTGTGGCAGGTTCCTAGGTTGTTTCCTGTTTTCTTCTTCTTCTGATGTCCAACCTCTTTACCTTTCAGGATGGGAATTGAGCGTTTTAGTCAGGGTCCTCTCTCTTGCTTAGTTTCTTCATATGTACAGTTTTTAGTAGGTGTATCCTATGTTATGTCTGTATGAGTGAGTATATACCGTGTGTGTCTTTCTGCTTCTGGGACAGCTCACTCAGGATGATCCTTTCCAGGTCCCACCATTTACCTACAAATTTCATGATTTCCTTATTTTTCATTGTTGAGTAATACTCCATTGTATAGATGTACCACAGTTTCTGCACCCATTCTTCAGTTGAGGGGCATCTGGGCTGTTTCCAGCTTCTGGCTATTACAAATAAAGCTGCTAAAAACATGGTTGAGCAAATGTCCTTATTGTGTACTTGAGCCTCTTTTGGGTATATGGCTAGGAGTGGTATGGCTTGGTCTTGAGGAAGCGTTATTCTGTTGGGCAGAGTGCATGGAATCTTATGTAAGAAGTGGGAAATAATAAGAGCTGGAGAGGACCAGAACCACACAAGGAGAGCAACAGAACCAGAAAATTTGAACACAGGAACTTCCCAGAGACTCATACTCCAACCAAGGACTATTCATGGAGATAACCTAGAACCCCTGCACAGATGTAGCACATGATAGTTCAGTGTCCAAGTGGATTACATAGTGATGGGAAGAGGGACTGCCTCTGACATAATCTGATTGGCCTGCTCTTTGATCACCTCCCCCTGAGGGGGGAGCAGCCTTACCAGACCACAAAAGAGGACAATGCAGCCACTCCTGATGTGATCTAATAGACTAATATCAGAAGGAAGGAAAGGAGGACCTCCCCTATCAGTGGACTTGAGGAGGGGCATGCATGAGGAAGGGAGAGGGAGGGTGGGAACCGGAGGGGAGGAGGGAGGGGCTTATGGGGGAATACAAAATGAATAAAGTGTAATTAATAGTAAAAAAATTAAAAAAATAAAAAATAAAAGTGGGTTCTGTGGAACAAGCACAGTTTTCATGTGTGCACAACATAGAAACTACCTATGGAGCTACTACTATTCTAGCCCCTTCATTTAAGAATTTTCAATAAGCTACTCAATGGCTCTGTGGCTTAGTTTCTTAATTTAGAAAGTGGGAATCAAATATACCTTCAGAAATACTATGGGGATGAAATAAAAGACTATGGAAAGTATTCTTAAGAGATTTTTACACAGAGCATACTGAAACCATTAAAACTAAGTCAGAAGTCGAGTGTAGTGGTATGCACCCTTATTTTTAGCTACATGGGAAGATGAGGCAGGAGGAGTATGAACTGGACTAATATTGAGACTCTGAATCTAGAAAAAAAATAAATTTTAAAGAATGCTTAACTTCTCAGCATGTAGGAAGACAGAGGCAGGTTGATTTTGGTGAGTTCGAGGCCAGACTGGTCTACAATGTGAGTCCAGCTAGCCAAGGCTACAGAGAGAAACCCACCCTCCAAACAAACAAACAAAAACATGTTTAATGGGATTGCTTACTCTTAATATCCTAAGCAAAATTATAATTTAAATAACTTTGATATCTGTCTTTGAATCAAATTGGCTGCATAGTGAGACTTTGAATCTAGAAAACAAATACATTTTAAAGAATGCTTAACTAGTATTGTTTACTCTTAATACCCTAGGCAAAAGCATAATTTAAATAACCTTGATATCTCTCTTTGAATAAAAATCTCTGGATATATATTTTCATTATATAGATCAGAATCCTTGGTCCCATAGTGCTATCTAATGAGCAGAACACAGACATTAGACTCAGAGGTAAACAAATGGCCTTGAGTAGTCCAGTAAAAATGGCTGTGAGTTAATTTTATGATTTTTTTCAAAGATGTTAATTTTTACATCTCAGTCTTTATTTTTCTCCGAGGATGAAATAGTATAAGCACAGCAAGTGTCATATTATTAATTTTATTAGGTATTTGTTATTTGTTATATCATCAGCCTAAAGTCAGAACAAAATTATCTGTTCCAAATTGCTCTGGCTTTCCAAACCTTATGGGCCCTTGCTTAATCCAGAGAACATGACATACTAGACTTATCTTTCTACATTAGGTGACCTCCATGAACTTGACCCCTGGTTTAAATGATCTTAATGGCTTCATTTAATCACTTTCTTGTCCATTTGTTCAGTTGTTCACTTATAAACTGTATTGAACAGCTATGTAATAATACAGAGTCTTGTGGGAGATCCAAGAATGATTTGAGAACTCATTAAGTCATCACACACATCAGAGCTTGAAAGGAAAAGAAGGTATAGATAGTTAGCAAACACATTTGTACCATAAAACCATTACATTTATGCATACACATATGCATAGATAGATATACAGACAAGAAGGATACAAATAAAATGTTCTTAAAATTTAATGAGAAAATGATTACCAATAATGTATGCACATTGCAAAGACATTTGAGCAAGTCTTTGAAGCATTGCCAGAATTTTAACATAAAGAGAAAGTGGCTATGCAGGCATTCTATTAAAACTTAAATTGCACATATATACATGTATATGTTTAACTACAAAATACTTTGACAGTTATGTAAATCATTACATTTACTGAGTTGGCATTGCAGTTTGTGCTTTTTTGAGTATTCTGAAATGTGATATCAGAATATATATTTTAATTAGGCTAACAAAATTATTTTGTCAAACCCTTCTAACAATAATTGGTGCACTGATAGAATAGGAACTGAGAGGGATTCATCCATCTAAGTCATCTAAAACCCTAAAACCAAGATAATTTTCTCAAAAAATTGAATCTGTACCTCTCTCTGTGTTCTTTGACTCAGTATTTCCTTTTATAACATATGGATAATATTATTCATCCCCCTGAGGTGTGTGGTTATTACTGCAGATTCTAGGGCAATTTGTTCAAGTACTTTAATGAGTCCAGTGCATTTGAAATCAGTTCAGAAGATATTTCTTCCATGGGCAAGCAGACCAAGAGTTCAAGGCCCAGTTAATTCATCACAATTTAAAGGGTCTTAGCAGAATCTACCTAATGGTTGAAGGGTGAACTCTTCATGCCCAGTCCTTTGAGGAAAATTGGTAAAGGATTGTAGAAGGCTTTGAGAGCTAGGAACAACTGTGAAAAAAACAGAGAAAGAAAAGTGAAGTCAGATATAGATTAGAGGAAGTTGGGGTGAGGACAACAAGTAAGAAAATCTTGAATTGGAAGATGGAAGTTAAGAGATTAGGAATCAGGAGTTCTAGGAGTTAAGCCTAAATGTGCAGATTTATATATCCTAAAGTAAGTAATACAAACCAAATAAAGCCAATTAAATAAAGATGACAGAGAAAAAGGAAGCAAGTATAGCAGAGTCATTAGAACTGATCATAGTGCCTATCTCTAAGAGCCATAACAGGCAAGGTCACAAGGAAAACAAGTTACACAGGTTCCTTGTATACAGAAATAAATGAAGCACATTTGTATCACCAACCCAATCTAACAGTCCATAACTATCTTTTCAAGCAGTGGACCTTGCATTATGCAGAATAAAATCCCTCCTCTTTTGGCTAATACTGATGATTAACTTCATAGGATTTAAAATAGAAACAAATCTGTGGATTTTTCTGTATGGCTTTATCTATATTGGGTTAACTCAGGAGGAAATACATAACCTGAAATTACCTGGCCCCTGTCCAAGGGCTGATGTCTCAGAAACAATAAAGAGGGGAAAATGAACTAAGCACTAACATTCCCCCAGTCTCACTTTCTTTCTCTGCTTCCTGATTGACACTGCTTTATAACCTCCCCTTAAAATCCTTCAGTCATGCATTCTGTGATATAATAGAATGCATCCCTTTGAACTTTAAGTCAATAAAAGCTCTTCCTACTGGTGTTATTACAATGCTACAAGCTTCTGCTGCAACCAGTGCCCCAGAGACTAGAGGGCTACTGCCTTAATCCTTGTTTGATCCAAGCTTAGATTGGACACCTTTTTTTGTACAATGCACAATTCATAGTAATGAGGTCTTGAATGCCTTTTAATTTTCTAACAAACATGTGGTTATCAGGATTTTTCAATGTCAGCACTTCTAACCTTTGGAGCTAGATATTCTCTGGTTGTGGAGACTATCTTGCACATGTTAGCATGTTGAGCAACCTTTTTTGACACCGCATAATAAATACCAGTAGCCTGTGAGTTGTGAAATTAAAAATGCCACTGCTTGGGGTGGTGCAGAGGCAAGTGGCAGAATACCTGCCTAGAATGCACAAGGCCCTAGATTCAATCTCTGGTGCAGGAAAAAAAAAGGCTTCAGTTATTGCTACTTGTTCTTTAGTGAGATTAGGCATGTGCCTGAGGTTGTGGTAGGTGAAAGAATGTGGGAATGTATCCAAGTTCTTAGGGCCTGAATGTAATAGGCACTGGTTATCTTATGAGCTGGACTTGGTTACTCTCATCTATTTATCTTACTGAGAGTCAAGACACTTTTCGTTTAGATTTTTAGTTAGGCTTATGTCTCTTCTTTAAAAAAAAAAAGATTATTTTTTAATTAATTACAGTTTATTCACTTTTTATCTCAGCTCTAGCTCCCTCCCTCATGCCCTCCCAAACCCATCTTCCCTCCCTCATCTCCTCCCAATCCTCTCCCCAAGTCCACTGAAAGGGGAGGTCCTCCTCCCCTTCCCTTTGACCCTAGCCTATCAGGTCTCATCATTGTCTTCCTCTGTGGCCCGGTAAGGCTGCTCCCCCCTCAGGGAGAGATGATCAAAGAGCCAGCCTCTGAATCCATGTCAGAGATAGTCCCTGCTCCCATCATCAGGGAACCCACTTGAAGACCAAGCTGCCATGGGCCACATCTGTGCAGGGGTTCTAGGTTATCTCCATGCATGGTCCCGGTTGGAGTATAAGTCTCAGAAAAGACTCCTTTGCCCAGATACTTCAATACAAAGAAAATATAAGGTCAACCAATGACTTTTTCCATTTTTTTCCACTTTTGGCCATTAGCATAGGAATATTTTCTATATTGGCCATGGAACCCAAGACTTTACCACATGCTAGGTAAGTGTCGCACCACTAATCAACATCCAGGACATATTTTCAAAATACAATACTTCAATTTTAGAGTAGAATTCTCAGCCATTTTTTTTTGGAGTCTGGCAATTATTTTAGAATGAATTGCTGTATGATGAACTATTTAAATTTATTATTTCACAATACATACATGCATGCATGTATATATACAAACTACATACAGCTCTTTGCCCCCAAATCCCCTCTATTATCCTCTTTTATGCCTTCCTCCCCTCTCTTACAGAACCCCCTCTTCTTATCAGTGGGTCCCCCTCCTACTTTTATGACTGACTGATTTAATTTAGGTTGCTCAAATGACACAAATGGAGTGTTATTTACTTAAGAGATAAACTAGGGTCAGATGGAAGGGGAGGAGGACCTCCCCTATCAGTGGACTCAGGGAGGGACATGGAAGGAGATGAGGAAGGGAGGGTGGGCTTGGGAGGGGACCAAGGAGAGGGCTACAGCTGGGATACAAAGTGAATAAACTGTAATTAATAATAAATAAATAATTTTTTTAAAAGAGGGCTATGCATTAATGACTAGACCACTGACAACTATGACACTCTTCACCCTGCAACCTTTAACTGTTTCTAAATCCTCAGAGAGGGTTGGAGTATTTTGAGCTCCATTCCCATCCATGGGGGAGTATTGGTCGTCCAAATCTTATGTATTTTTCATACAGGCAGACACTGCTGCTGTGAGTTTCTTAGTGCAAAAAACATGCCATGCCAAGAAGAGAACATTTTATAGCATTCCCTCCCCTTCTCCAACACTTACATTTTTTTTTTCAGTCCCCTTTTCCACAATGTTCGCTGAGCCTTGGAAGGGTGATGTAGTTGCCCCATTTAGAAAGGAGTTAAGGTCAGATGGAAGGGGAGGAGAACCACCTGTATCAGTGGACTTGGAAAGGGGCAGGGAAAAGATGAGGGAGGGAGCGAGTTACAGCTGGGATACAAAGTAAATAACCTGTGATTAATATAAAAAATAAAATTATAATAATAAAAAAAGAAAGGAGCTCTTAACAGTCACTTGTTTTTAGCATACTTACCAGTTGTTAGTCTCTTTATTCACTGTCATTCATTAAAAATAGAGAGTTCTCTGACAAAGGCAGTAATCAATGGGTATAAGCATGAATGTTTAGAGGGCAATTTAATCTCATGCTCATTTAGCAATACAATAGCAGTGGTTCTCCACTAGGACCTCCCCAGCCATAGGCTTTGATTAGGTTTACCTTACTAGGTATGAATTTTTCCTGAGGAGTTTAGGAGTTTAGTAACAAGCATTAAACTAGCTTGTTTTCTTGACACAGAATAGTTATTAAAAAGATAATCTGATAAGCATATATGTTCTCTGTGTGTGTTGCCCTCTGTGTGTGTGTCTGTGTGGGTGGCGTGTCTAGATTGATGTGTATGTACATGTTTACATTGCTGGTGTGCATATTCGTGTGTGTGTGTGTGTGTGTGTGTGTGTGTGTGTGTGTGTGTGTGTG